>NC_060979.1:1224986-1524986 GCF_910589235.1 Vespa crabro | reverse complement strand
TCGAGAAATTCATAAAAAATAAAATGTCTCTAAATGTCAATGATTTTCAGATTAATCTTGATTTATAATTTTCATCACTGTGTGCATATTTTTATGAACATTGATTTGAAAAATTACATGAATACATGGCAAATACGCAATTGATTAGAAAATAATAAAAAAGAAACTTTGTATCAATGTGCATTTTTAATTTTAAATTAATCGATTACTTATACGTAGCCAGTAATATTAAATGAGTAATATGATGTATCATTGTATCGGACATTAATACGCTATGAATATTTGTTTTAATCATCTAATCTAATGTTTTTGTTCTTTTATATTATCGTAATATTTTTTATGAAAAAAAAAATATTTCGTTCCTTTTTCTCTTTTTTTTTTTTACTTTTCAGGAAAACAAAATAATTCTATGGGTTATGAATTGCCGTATAAAACAATCGATATCGTCGATTTAAGTGACAGCAGGATTTACGCTTTATTGTGTACTTATCAAGTAATATTCATACCATGTGTCATATTAGGTTACGTAGGATTCGATTGCATGTTCGTCAATTTGTCTGTTCAAGTAATTGCACAGTTCGCCATATTGTCGTACAAGGTGAAGACATTATTAAATAATTCTAAAAATTATCATGAGGGTATGAAGAACATTGTACTACGACATTATCGATTGATAAGGTAAAGAAAATATCGTATAATTATATAAAAATAATTGATATATGTGTGTGTGTGTGTATATACATGTCTATATATATATACATATAAACCATGATAAATTATTTTATTTACAAGTTTATCAATTAATTTTTATAGTTTATTTTCAATCACACATACGCACATATACATACACATATACACACTTGTATACGCATTTAAATTTTTGCGTTTTGTAATCTATTATCAAAAATTGATTATTTTCAAAATTATCTATTATTTATTATTTCCTTAATAAATTATTCCTTTTACGGGTGTCTTGCTTCTTTCATCATTTTTATGTACAATTTTGTTATGTATTATTTTTTTATTTCTTCATTATTTTATATTTATTATTATTTATCATTTGATTACGTATTTATTAATTTCAATTATCTTCATGTCGTAGAATATATAAAAAATTAAAGGAAATGATATTACCATTCAAATAATACTATATTGACTTTTTTTTTTTATTTTGTTTCAATAATGTGAAATACAAACAATAATAATGAACTACATCGTAATATTTTATTTTTGATATCTACATGAAATATAATATTTCAGATTGTCGGAAAAATTGGAAGATATCTTTAATTTTCCAATTATGCAGCTACTGTTGGGATCCACCATTCATATCTGTGTTTCTGGTTACTACTTACTGATGGTAAAAACACATATTTTTTTTCTTTTTAAGGAAATACATAACTCCGTAGCAAAAAAAAAATATTTCTTTCTATTTTCTATACTTCTTATTTATTTTTAACTAATCTACATAATTTTTTTTAATCATCTTTACTTGATAGTACTTACTTTAAAGATTAAATTGATAATTTTCTTCTTCAAAACTGATAAAAAATGACGGAAAAACGACGTTGGCATAGGTACAAGCAAAATTCGTTACTTACAATAATTGCCATGATCATTTATTAATAAAAAAGGAACTAATTCATTCATAAATAATTTTAAATATATAAAAGTAAAATAAATTCTTATTCTGTCGAATTTTTGAAATTATACTTTCAAAATGGCGGATATTTACTTTCATCATTTATTGCTTCTTCGATAAAATAAAATGTTCTTTCGTCCAAAAAAAAAAAAATAGCAAAAAAACCAAGTCAACTTAATATAATTGTATATTAAGTCAATTTAATATTAATTAAATGTAATTCAGATAATGAAGGAAAATTTTGAAATCTCTCGGTTCATTAGATCATAAGAAAGTTATCATATAGATTTGAAATTTTTGTGGTTATTATTACCAAAAAAAAAAAAGAAAACATGATAATAAATGGTAAAACGTAATAATAATAATAATAGTAACAATAATTACAATAATAATTATAATTATAATAATAATAACAATAATGATAGTAATAATAATATTGATAATAATAGTAATAATAATAATATTAATATTAATAATGATTATCATAATAATAATAATAGTAATAACATAGTAATAATATTAATAATAATAGTAATAATTACAATGATAATAATAATAACAATAATATTAATAATAATAATAATAATAATAATAATAATAATAATAATAATAATAATAATAATAATAATAATAATAATAATAATAATGATAATGATAACAATAGTGATAATAATAATAATAATGATGATAATAATAATATTAATAATAATATAAGAGTAATAATAATAACAAAAGTTATAATAATAGTAATTATAATATTAATAATAATAGTAATAATAACAATGATGATAATAATAATATAATGATAATGATAATAATAATAACAATAATATTAACAATAATAATAATAATAATAATAATAACAATAATAATAATAATAATAATAGTAATGATAACAATAGTGATAATAATAATAATGATGATGATAATAATAATAGTAATAATAATAATAATAATAACAATAATAATAATAATAATAATAATAATAATAATATTAATATTAATAATAATTATCATAATAATAATAATAGTAGTAGCATAATAATAATATTAATAATAATAGTAATAATAACAATGATGATAATAATATAATGATAATGATAATAATAATAACAATAATAATAACAATAATATTAACAATAATAATAATAATAGTAATGATAACAATAGTGATAATAATAATAATAATAATACTAATAATAATAATAATAATAATAATAATAATAATAATAATAATAATAATAATAATAATAGTAATAGCATAGTAATAATATTAATAATAATAGTAATAATAACAATGATGATAATAATATAATGATAATGATAATAATAATAACAATAATAATAACAATAATATTAACAATAATAATAATAATAGTAATGATAACAATAGTGATAATAATAATAATAATAATACTAATAATAATAATAATAATAATAATAATAATAATAATAATAATAATAATAATAATAATAGTAATAGCATAGTAATAATATTAATAATAATAGTAATAATAACAATGATGATAATAATATAATGATAATGATAATAATAATAACAATAATAATAACAATAATATTAACAATAATAATAATAATAGTAATGATAACAATAGTGATAATAATAATAATAATGATGATAATAATAATACTAATAATAATAATAATAATAATAATAATAATAATAATAATAATAATAATAATAATAGTAATAGCATAGTAATAATATTAATAATAATAGTAATAATAACAATGATGATAATAATATAATGATAATGATAATAATAATAACAATAATAATAACAATAATATTAACAATAATAATAATAATAGTAATGATAACAATAGTGATAATAATAATAATAATGATGATAATAATAATATTAATAATAATAATAATAATAATAATAATAATAATAATAATAATAATAATAATAATAATAATAATAATAATATGCGTTATTGTTGTATTTATATCTACCTTACTGACGGATCCCTTATTACTTTATTGCATATGATTTTTTACATTCTGCTTTACATTCTCAGTAAACGGCAATTATTATTAATACTTCCTGTCATACTAGCAAACTATATGTGTGAACCTGCACATATTAGTTTTCCAGAATAGCGATAAAATGAAAAACAATTTAAATTGGAAATGAAAAATTATTTGGATGATATTGCTGTTCGATTTAAGAATATTACCTGAACGAGACAAATACATTATTTATTATTATCACTATAACTCTGCCATTTTTTTTTATGGATATCCTTCATTACTATCTGCATTCAAAAAAAAAAAAAGAAAAATGTAAGAAACAAATTGATTTCTTTTCTTATCCAAAAAAAATATATAAACAATGTTAAATTATTTTATTTAGAAGTTTAATAATTAATTTTTATAGTTTATTTTCAATCACACATACACACATACACGTACACATACACACACTTGTATACGCATTCAAGTTTTTGCGTTTTGTAATGTATTATAAAAAATTGATTTTTTACAAAACTATCTATTATTTTTATTATTTCTTTAATAAACCATTCATTTTATGGATGTCTTGCTTCAATCATTTAATTCTTTCATCATTTTTATGTACTATTTTGTTATGTATTATTTTTTTATTTCCTATCTAATTATTTTTTTTTTTTTTCGTTATATTTTCTTTGTTACTTCGATATTTCTTCATTATTTTATATTTATTATTATTTACCATTTGAATTACGTATTTTTTAATTTCAATTATCTTCATGTCGTAGAATATATCAAAAATTAAATAAAATAATATTTCCATTCAAATAACACTGTATTGACTTCTTTTTTTTTTTTTCTTTATTTTGTTTCAATAATGATCATGTATGTCCTTAATTTATATGACAATAAATAATCGATCATTTTCCTTTTTTTCACTTTTAGGGTCCAGAAATGACGGATATTTTAACGTCTCTCTTATTCGTTTTCTACATGTTTTCCGTGACAGGGACACTTTTTGTTTATTGTTTCATCGGCGAATGTTTCATTCAGGAAGTATATAAATTGTCAATAATTTCTATTATAATTGAAATAACAATTAATCGATTAATGTCATTTGTTTTATTCGATTAGAGTACAAAGTTTGGTAACGCCATTTATAATTACGAATGGTACAACTTGCCGGCAATGGACGCAAAATTTTTTCTCATTTGTATGATAAGAACAAAGAAGCCACAATATTTAACATCTGGAAAATTTGCCGTTTTATCCTTGACCGTTTTCACAGACGTAAGTATAATTTATATCTATTTTTAAATTATTTTCGTTGCATTAACAATACTATTGTCAATTTCATTATAATTATTATTATATATTTATTTGTAAAATTTGTAGATCATCAAAACTTCGATGGGATATTTGTCGGTATTACGAACATTTGCGTGAACAGGACAAAAGTGAAATGGATTACGTAGTAACAAATTCTTTTTGTTTTTCTTTTTTTTTTTTCTTCTTAATTCATCTTCCTACGTAGAAAGAATAATGGTTTTGTTTATATATCGTTGACTTGTATTAGCGTTATAGAATATATAATTACAATTCTAAGAAAATCGATCAAAATTTTCAGTTCCTTTCTTCATGAAAAAAATTTATTATCAAATGTAAGAGAACTGTGCCAGTTGACATTTTTCTTTAAAAATCTGACCGATTATTTCCGATTCAAACGTACATGTAATAAAGTAATAATAATGATAATAATAATAATAATAATAATAATAGTACAAAAAAAATTGATTAGAAAAATTGAAATAAATACGTGTGTACCCATGTAATTTTATTAAATTACTTTTATTAATTTTTATTCTATTAAAAAATATTTCTACGTAAGAGTATGGAGTCAACACGTGTCTATTCAAAGAAAAATTATTATTATTATTATTCATACGAATATTCAAGCATAATTAATCAATTTTTTTCAAAATTAAGAACACATTTGAGTTAGATTTGTTATTTTTTTTTTACCATTATTATTGTTTTTCAATAAATTCCAAATGCATATGACAACAAAATTGATATTGACCGAAACGATCATTTTTTTTTTACATACATGAAAAACGAACGAAGTTTCTGATCAATCACAGATATTATATAAATATCGTCTATATTTATCTAGATACTGCAGTTGTATGCATTTATTGCCTATAATCTATTTCAAATTATTATACAAATATTAATTTCATAAGAATAGTCAATATTCAGGATCGATTATTGAACAGTTTCGATCACCTAACTGTTTGTAAGAATGATAAATACTGCATTCACTGTCAACACAATTTATAGAGTTTATATATATGTAGAATATTTTTCTTAATTCTATCTGGAAGATACAAATTAGCAAAATTCCTATCAGTTATTCTTAATTAATAAGGATTTTATTAATGAATGTATTACAATAATACAACTCTTTATTTCTAGGTCATTCTACTCATGATCATCATTTATTCTGTGCTTGGTACACTTAGGATCTTTTTTCGTTACTCTTCGTTTGGCCTAATTAAGACTATCCTCTGTTCATTTTTTTCACGTCTACCCTGTAGCATTTTTCATCCTCATTCACATTAGTGCATATGCATTCGGTAATTCCTAACGCTCTTTATCCCCTATTCGTTATTTTGTCCACTTAATTGCATTGTTATCTATTTCATTAACGACACATTTCCATCTCATTCTTCCTCTCAATGCCTCCAGTCTTGTCTCTTCCTATCATAAAAAATAAAGGCATGTCACAATGAATAGATCATGCTTTCGTTCAATAAACTATTAAATTATGTCATAGACACAGAAACATCCAGAAATTATATTACATCCATTTCAACCTACATATAATTTGACTATTTCAATATCGGAATGTGCAAACAATCATATATATTACTTTAGATAAAATTAAAATTAAGTAAACTGATAAATAAAATCCATCAATGAAATTTAATGCTAGATTGCCGAAGGAAGTCATTTTGATTGCTTTTTAATTTCAATTAGAAAAACAATTATGTATATAATGACACAATTTCTTAGAATTTTGTGACTTTTTGTACAACATATAAATGCATTTATTAATAATTGTAGTTACCTCTCCCCTCCTTCATTTCCAGTATATATATATATATATATATATATATATATATATATATATGTGTGTGTGTGTGTTATACCCATATTGGCCAAAAGCAGTTAAAATGACTGCTTGGGAAATTTTAAATAATCAAATGACTCTTATTATTGAATTGAGTAAATTTCTTATATTACCAGTTCGACTCTGTATTGAAATAATAGTTTTCATTTTTTTTCGATTACCATTACATGATAACATACAAGTACATGATAAATCGTCGATTTGGGTGTATACATGATAAGTTGCAGTTGGTCAATAAGCTAAAGTAGTACTTGTTATTCGAATCTTTATACAGTGATACTTGTTCTAACAAGTTGTTCATTTTATTTCTTTTGCACTCTAAATTCATGAAAGAAATGGAGAATAGAAGTGAATTATTGGAAAAGCTAACGAACATAAGTGAAGAGTGCTCCGATATAGAATCAGATGCAACAAATTCTGAACTATCATCTGAAGATGAAACGGATTATATTCAAAGTGAAACATCTGACACTGAAGATAACGATGAAGAGTCGATCACCAATGATGAAAATGAAAGTGTCATCAATATGCCCAGGAAAAGATGTAGAGTGCTAAGTAGTTCAAACTCTGATGAAGAAACTGAAAACACCTTTCAGGAGATCGAAACAGCTGCCGATGGTACTGTGTGGTCAAAAATTGACGAAGGTGGTATTCCTGGAAGATTACCATTTATTTGAATTTTTAAGGGTGTAAAAGGACTAACAGATCAATTGCAACATCATCAAATGCAACCCATTCTAACAAACGCAAAATTTGTCAAGTACGACTTTGCCACAACAATAAAACAAATAATATATGTGAAAAATGTCAAAGGTATGTTTGCGTAAGATGTACACATAAAAAAATTTCCACTTTCATTTTCATAAAATGTACAAATAATAATGCATAAATTATTGTTTTTTTTTGCCAACTGAAGTAAATTTTTTTTTATTGTTAATATTTACTTATAACTTATTATATAACTGTAAATAATATAAAAAATATTAAAAATAAATTTTAAACAAATTTCAAAACACATTAGTTATTCGTTCACAATGCTGTCATTTTGACTGCTTTTGGGCAATATAGGTATATACTAATTTTCGGTCTTTCTAGTGTTAATAATTCTTTACACAAATGATAGAAAATGTGTAAACGAATGTTACTCGAAGAAAAAAAAAACATATGAGCCATTTATTTTGAAAGTGGCCTAACTCCATTTGTCAATTTTTTCCGGTTGCTATAATTACATGTACAATTTTATCTTATTTATCAGTAAAGCATTTCAGGTTGCTTATATTCCGAGCAAATACGATAATTCTTAACACATAAGTTTTCAGAGTTAGTTCAATAATTGAACCGTGTAGTTTGAAAGTGGCCTAACTACATTTATACTTAAATCAATGAATGAAAATGAAAATTTTTAAGTCCTGAATTTATTATCACGTCGGGGTAGACTAAGAAAGTTCGAAAATATTGTATTGATACCACTGTATAAAAATATCAGACAAATTACAACAGCAAAATTCAAGGACATAATTGACCTATTACGATATATACCACCGGAACATCATGATTTCTTCAAATCCCTTTCACACACACAAAATCTACATGAGTAGTAAATTGTTTTGTAATAAATTTATTTTTGTAATTTTGTACGTTATGTAGTTAAAAAATGTTTTGAATCGCATAAATTATGTTTTCGAAGTGTTTTAAAGATATGTAAAATAAATTAAATATTGTTTTTTTTTTTTCAATTTGAAGCATCTTAAATTATGTTGAATGGACTTGGGCACCTTCAAATTTTATAATGAATCTGATTGTTAATTTTGAAAGTGGCCTAACTCCATTCTTGATAAAAAAAAATGCATATTATTCACTTAATAATTGCCACTATTTTAATAGGAACTATAAATTTAACAGCCTTAGATACACTTAAGTAATATGATTCATTAGTATCCTATACGTATATTTTTAAATTCATTGAAACGCAAACCCTTAAATATCTCGATTTGAAGATAAATGGAGTTAGGCCACTTTCAAAACAAACGGCTCATATAAACAACGACATTTCCAGATTGATAAATGTGACAATTGAAGTATGCATAAAGAGTATAAATAAATAACTATTATTAATGATCAAAAAAAAAAAAAAAACAAAACCAAACAAAACAAAACAAATCGTCAAAGAAAACAAGTGATACGTAATAAAATTTTCATTTGATATGACAAAATAATATAAGTAAAATATCATGATGAAATAAAGATCAGTAGAGAATCAATAAAGAATAATAATTTAGAAATAAACAAAAAGAAATCTTGTATAAAACAAGTGATAATTAAAAAAAAAAAAAAAAAGAAAAAAAAAGAAAAAATACCTTTGATTGTACAAAAGTCAAGGTACGTCATTAGGTATAATACTCGTCATTATCCCTAACGTGAAAAGTATTGAAATATAGGACAACAAGTAAGGATTACTTACGAATACATATTCCTGTGAAAGAAAAAAATTTTGTTCCTTCAAACTACGTACGTTAATTCAGGCGCAATTAATGTCTCTCGTTCGTCGTATTATGCAAAACTAGAAAACAACAAGAGAACGGAAGGACGATCGAACGAAAAGTATTGTAATAGTATGAAAACATTTTTATATTGTGCCGATAAACTGAAACATTACGAACTATAGTCAAACGCAAAAAAAAAAAAAAAAAAAGAAGAGAGATTATACCTTAGGTTGAGATGTTACTTCTTTTTTTTCCCTCTCTCTCTATATATCTATGATCACCCTTCTCTTTTAGAAAAGAAAAAAAAAATAAAAGAAAAACGAGTAAAAAGAGAAAAATTTCAATGACAGATAAATGAAATGAAGTTATAACAAGTTTTACATGAGGTCTATGAACCCAAGGGTGGGTGGGGGGGAAGGGAAGGATGTACTACGTGACGAACCGAAGCGATAAGAGCACATTTTTTATGTATACTTCAATATCCTTTCCCTAGTGCTATCCTCAACCTATCATTATCGATAATAATGACAAAAGAACTGTTTAACTCTTAACTTAAGTTTTTAGAACTGACTCGTTGTCAGTGACGAGTTGTTTCTTCGAATATTTTTTTTTCGTCGACTTCAGATTAATTATTCAAGCATATATCCTTGTAGACGTATATACCATCTTTTTCAAACGAAGTTTACCAGGGAGGACGCTCGATCGTTTTGCCGTCAGTCTTTCGTGAACCTTCGAAGGGATAAAATGGGAAAGGATAGCATAGAAGTAAGAGTCAAGAGGACGATTTGATTTTTTTGTTTCTGCCTTTTTGTTTTTTTTTTTTTCTTTTTTTTTTAATCGTAGAACGATTATTTCGTGCCGAATATACTGTGATAGTATATACGACGTTTAGATAAGTGATATCTTAGCATAGTGTTCGGATATTAATTTTCTATCGATCATGATGTTACAAGTTCGTTTCAATTGGAAATTATTTTTGTGCAATTAATATTTATTACTTATATATATATATATATTTTTTTTTTTTATCTTCATTCAATATCATTTATAAGCGTGCAGATATTATTTATATTATTATTTTATTATTGGTTATTGTTTACGTTCTTATAATTCGTCGACAATTCTGTGATGTTTCTGTTTGGTTTTATTTTTTTTATTTTTTTATTTTTTTATTTTTTTTTTGTTTAAGTCTACTCTATTATTACAGCTTCACACGTTGTCTGTCTTTGACATTTTTAATTTTTTTTTTTTTTTTTATCGCAAAGGAATTATTTGATTTTACGAATAAAAGTTCTAAAGGGAATATAATTTTATGTGAAACCGACGTAATTTAATAATTATATTTAACACATTCGATGAACAATCGTTTTATGAAATATTTAATGGACAATATATTACAGTTTTCTAAATGAAATTTTCTAAATTAACGAATCTATTATCTCGGAAACGTGACATTTTTGAAAAAATTTCTCCTAACAAGTTATTATTCGATTTTAATAAATTGAAATATTATTTATTGTTCTTATTTTGTGAAAGATTCAAACAATATCTCACGGTAAACTTTGCTGTACGAAAATTGCTGTATAAAAAAAATATTTCGGAAAATTAAAAATATTTCAAAAATTGACTAGTTTTCTATTCTTTTCTTTTTAGCAATAAAATAAATTTCCAATATAAAACATGTAGCATCGTATTTATGAAAAAAAAAAAAATGAATTTAAGCTTGCATAAACTTCAAGATCGTTTAATAAATAGAAAACAAAAAATGCAACAATATGGCCTGTTTATTATCCGAGAATTTTTATCAGACTTATTTTTCTCAAATACGTCGTGTTAATGAAATAAAAAATTAGTAACATTTTATTTAGATATCCGTTATAACGTAATAAAAAATGCATGAATATGACGATAAAACAATATATATATATATACTCAAATATATAATACATAATATATATGTATGTATATATATATATATATATATTTATAAATAATACTAATATATATAATTTCTTAATATTTATATATTATTATTATTATTAATATATAAATATTTATATGTTAAAATATTAACCTTGAATATTAAAGTAATTGTAATATTTTAATATTTAAAAAAAATAAGAACATTAATTATATATTTCTAAATAGATATATGTAGATTTAAATATATTTAATACTAGAATATAATAATATATATATATATATATATATATATATATGTATGTATATAAAAATATATTTTTTTTTTGAGTGATTCAATTATAATAAAAAATTTTGGGCAAAATACGATTATGTTGAAATTTTCATAAATTAAAATCGATGTATATGAAAATACTAATATCAATAATAGTAATCTATATATATATATACACGTATATTATTATATTAATCATAAATATATCAATATATAGGTTATACATATATATACATTGTAATATTTACATATATATAAAATTATATATAACAGTATATAAATATATATCAACAAATTATATATATATATATATATATATATATATATATATATATATATAATATATACAATATTAACTGTAATAAAATGTATATAGACGAATAAAAAAATAATTAATCTGAAATCAATCTGGAACATTAACTAATTGAATATTTTTATTATAGGAACAAGGAATTGCCAACGTTCGAAGATCATTTATTTGGAACTCAAGGTTCTTAAAATGCATGGGAATTTGGCCATTCAAGAACTACTTTCCGATATTTCTCTTCTTTTTTACATATCTTTTCATTCATTGTTCTCTAACACTCGCACAATTGTTTTGGGCTCCAAAAACAATGGAGTACGTCGTACCTAACATAGCAGAAAACATTGAACTAACGATGACCCTTACGAAAATAACAATTACTAGAATAAACAGAGAAGCATTGCGTAAATTATTCACGGAAATCAAGGAATATTCACTGACTGAGAAATACGAAACTAAAGAGGAAAAATTGACATTCGTGAATTATACTAAATTACCTCCATATTTTATTGTAATAATTGCCTCTACAATGACAGTGGTCGAAATATTGTATTATACGACTCGACTTACCGAAGGACTTCAAATTGGTAATTTATAATTATTGTTTCTTTTTATAAGTGACATTATATTTTATATATTTTATATTAATCCCTATATGGATTTGTCATCAATTGTAGCCCGACGATTATTTTTTTATGTATTTGCATATTCACTTATTATTGAATTAATAGATGTACTCATACACTCAAATATATGCTCATATTACACAAAATAAGAGGATGAAATAATCATCAATTATTTATATATATTTTTAATAAGTAAATTAATTTCATCTTCTCAGCGTTCAAAACTATAAATACGTCATAGCATGTTCTTTCATTTTCTATTGGATTTTAATGCAACGACTAGAATTTAAAACAATAATAAAATTAATGATTATTTACGGATAAGTGCCAAGGTTGGTTCAGTCAATTTGATCAGTTCATCATTTACATTTGATCTAATAATGTTCGAAATAGACAACCTGCGAAATTCGATAATGACGTAATGAAATCATTGTCGAATTAAATCTGATCTATAATTGACAGTACGAGAAACATCTGATACATTTGTGATCACTTATGGTTGAACAGTGCAAAGACAACTTTATAAAATCGAAAAGATATATCGTCGAGATATTTGTATTCTGCATCATACTATTGTCGTATATGAACTAATATCAACGAGGAAGAATTTGCACATCGTTACTGACCAACCTACGAAATGAT
Organism: Vespa crabro; assembly: GCF_910589235.1. NCBI lineage: Eukaryota > Metazoa > Arthropoda > Insecta > Hymenoptera > Vespidae > Vespa > Vespa crabro. The sequence continues at coordinate 1,511,924 of NC_060979.1, read as the reverse complement.
CCTATTTTAAACATAATCATTACCGTAAATGAGAAATGAGTCAATACAGCAACATGAAACATACCAATCAATGAATTTCTACGAATCAATCAACTGTATCCACATCTAATCCAGGTCTGATACTTGAAAACGATGCTATCGTGCATTTGATGATACCACATCGACATAATTCATTTTGATTTGCCACAAACAATTGCTGTTGATGATTATTGTCCACAATTGAAATGGTTACATAAATAATTGTTGAAACAATGGCTTGCACTGGTTAATAATATACGCGTTATATCGCAACATGCTAATGGCAAAATCAATCGACCTATCCAAAAGAACGATAAACCAACATTGCTAGAAAGTTTTACTGAATTCATCGTATTCATTCGATATTACAATATCGGATTATTATTTTTTTTTTTTTTTTTTTTTTTTTTTTAGATTTATGAAGTATTACATAAAATATAAAATGTCTCGTAATGTCGATGATTTTCAAGTTCACATCGAATCATATTTTTCATCACTGCGTGCACAATTTTTTACGAAAGATTCCGTGAAAATTTACAGAAGTGATTGCAAAATCACGATTAATTTGAAAGGAAATAAAAAAAAAAAAAAAAAAAAAGAAAAATTGTATTCAACTGTATGTCTAATTTTTAAAAATAATTAATTAAGAGTACTATTACTTAAGATTATCCTATAATATTATACGATTAATATGATATATCATTGTATAAGATATTAATTCGATATGAATATATTGGTATATTTGTTTTAATCAGCTAATCTAATATATTTGCTCTTTTATATTTTCGTATTTAATTTTCTTAAACAATTATTTCGTTTCCTTTTTTCTTTTTCTACTTTACAGCAGAACAAAACAATTCCATGGGTTATCAGTTGCCGTACAGTACATTACAAGTCATCCATTTAAGGGACAGTAGGATTTACGCTTTGATTTGTGTTTATCAAATGATATACATACCTTGTATCGTATTAGGTTACGTTGGATTCGATTGCATGTTCGTCAATTTGTCCGTTCAAGTAATTGCACAGTTCTCCATATTGTCTTATAAGGTGAAGACATTATTAAATGATTCTAAAAATTATCATGAGGGTATGAAGAGACTTGTACTACGACATTATCGATTGATAAGGTAAAAAAGTATATCGTATAATTATATAAAAAATTAATTGATATATTTGTGTGTGTGTGTATATATATATATATATATATATAAACCATCATAAATTATTTTATTTACAAGTTTATCAATTAATTTCTTTAGTTTATTTACAATCACACACACGTATACATATACATATATATATATATAAATTATTGCCTTTCGTAATAAATTATTAAAAATTGATTTTTTTGATCTATCTATTTATTAGATTGGAAACTATGAAACGGGCGTTGAATGAAGATAAATAACTAAACAAAAACGCCCGTTTCATAGTTTCCAATCTAATACTTATATATTATGTTGGAAACTATGAAATGGGCGTTGAATGAAAATAAATAACTAAACAAAAACGTCCGTTTCATAGTTTCCAACCTAATATTTGTTATTTGATTAATAAACTATTCCATTTACAGGTATCTCACTTTAACAATTAAATTCTTTCATCATTTATTTATTATTTTATTCTTTATTATTTTATTATTTTTTCTATTGAATTATTTATTCGTTATATTTTATTCGTTACTACAATATTTATTTATTCTTTTCAATTTCAATATTATTTATTATTTGATTGTTTATTTATTTATTTCAATTGACCTTATGTCACTGAATATATCAAAAATAGAAGAAATCATATTTTATTCATAAATAATATTGTATCGTTTTGTTTCTATATCTTTTCAATAATTAAAATACAAACAATAATAATGAACTCTATCGTAATATTTTATTTTTTATATCTACATGAAATATAATATTTCAGATGGTCGGAAATATTGGAAGATAATTTTAATTTCCCGATTATGCAGCAACTGTTGGGTACCACCATTCATATCTGCATTTCCGGTTACTACGTACTGATGGTACAAATGCAAGCGAATAATATATATATATATATATATATATATATATATTTTCCTTTTTTAAGGAAGTACATAAATCTCTAGCAAAAAAAAAAGAAAAACCCGAATATTTTTTTTTTTGCTATTTCCTATATCTCTTATTTATTTTTGATTAATCTATATTATTTGTTTTTAAAATCAATTTATCTTTGCTTAATAAGATTAAATTAATAATTTTACTTTAATTAATAATTTTACTCTACTTTAAAGATTAAATTAATAATTTTGTTTCCTTTTAAACTCATAAAGAATGACGGAGAAGTGAAATTGTCATAGATATAGAGACAACAATTCGCGTTGCTTACGATAATTGTCATGATTAATTATTGAAAAAAAAAAACAAAAAAAAAAAAAAAACAAGGAAATAATTTATTCATAAATAATTCTTAAAAATTTTGAAATAAAATAATTTCTTATTAATTCGAATTTGCGAAATTATTTACCTTTAGATAAAATGGGACAGATTTTTGTTTATCTTTTGTCGCCTCTTAGAAAAAGAATCCGCGCTTTTTTATTTTTGTTGAAGAAAAACAAAAAAAAAAGAAAAAACGGGAGCAATTCGCAGAAAAAAAATCCTGTCGTTAATAAGTCTTATATATAATTCAGATAATGATCGAAATTTTGGAAATCTCTTATTTCAATAATTCGCACGAAACTTTTCATATAAATTTCTTTCGTGGGTTACTCTTACGAAAACAATTATAATCATTCAAACAACTGTCATTATCGTCGCATTTACATTTACTTTATCGACAAATCCTTTTTTACTTCATTGTAAATGAGTTTTTATATTCCACTTTAAATTCTCCGTACGAGGTCATAGTTATCAATTTTTTATTTTTTTTTTATCTCGTACTAACATTTAGTCTTGAAGAATTGCAATAAAAATTAAATAATAATTGTAAAAATGAAAATGAAATGTTCTGAAAATGATCGTCGTTGTTTGATTTGAAAGGATCGAAAAAAAAAAAAGAAAAACAAACAGTTACATTGTTACTATTATCATTATAACTCCGTCATTTTTTTTTCTTTTTTTTTTTTTTTTTTTTTTTTTTTTTAATAGATCTCCTGCCATAATTATCTGCATTTAGAAAATGTAGAAAATAAATTGATTTCTTTTTTTTTTATCCGATGAATATCACGTACGTTCTTAATTTATATGATAACATCTAATCAATCCTTATCTTTTGACAATTTTAGGGCCCAGAAACGAAGGATATTTTAACATCGATATTGTTCGTTCTTTATATGTTTTCCGTGACAAGTACACTTTTTATTTATTGCTTCATCGGCGAATGTTTCATTCAGGAAGTATATAAAATGTCAATAATTTTTAATACAATTGATATATCAATTAATCGAATTAATCATCATTTGTTTTTATACGATTAGAGTACCAATTTTGGTAATGCCATTTATAATTACGAATGGTACAATTTGCCGGCAATTGACGCGAAATTTTTTCTCATTTGCATGATAAGAACGAAAAAGCCACAATTTTTAACATCCGGCAAATTTGCCATCTTGTCCTTGACCGTCTTCACGGACGTAAGTATATATCGAATAATTTTTTTCCATTTTTAAATTTATGTTCCTTCCTGTAACAATACAATTGTTATTTCATTATAATTATTATTATATATTTATTAATATTTGTAGATCATCAAAACTTCAATGGGATATTTGTCGGTATTACGAACATTTGTGTGAAAAGGACAAAAAGTGAAATGAATTACGTAGTAACAAATTCTTTTCTTTTTTTCTTTTTTGTTTTATTTTTTTTTTCTTCTTTTCTTAAGTCATCTTCCATAGGAAGACAAATGATTTGTCTATACATCATTTAATTGTATTAGCATATATAATGTAATTAGAAATAGTAATTAGCTTATATAATATATAAATACAATTCTAAGACAATCGATCAAAACTCATAGTTTCTTTCTTCATTAATTAAAACATTAATTAAATTTAAATTCTTCAAAAATTAATATCAAATATGTAAGAATTGTATCAGGTTTATAATGATACCAGTTGTCTCATTTTTCAAAATATATGCCTGATTGTTTCTGATTTTATTGATTTCCATATGTATATGTGATAATAATAATAATAATATAATAATAATAAAATAATAATAATAATAATAATAATAATAATAATAATAATAATAATGATAATAATAAAGCAATAATAATAATAATAATAATAATAATAATAATAATAATAATAATAATAATAAAGTAATAATAATAATAATAATAATAGGAAAAAAAAATTTCTTAGAAAAATTGAAATAAATACGTAATTCAAAAAAGTATGTTACATAAAAGTATGAGGCTCATACGTGTCTGTTCAAAGAAAAATTATTATTATTATTTATATATACGAATGTCTAAGAATAATAAATCAATTATTTCAAAGTTAAACAATACGTATGAACCCAACTTGTTTCTTTTTTTTTTTTTTTGATTATTATTGTTTTTTATTTTATTACGTATTTATGCAAAAATAAAATTGGTATTGACAAAAATATTCTTTTTTTTTTTTTATACTTACATGAAAACCGAACGAACTTTCTGATCAACCACAGATACTATTTAAATATCGTCTATATTTATCCTAAATACTGCAGTTGTATGCATTTATTGTCAGTTATCTGTTCAAAATTATTATAGAAATATTAATTCTCTTTCAATGTTGGATATTCAAGATTAATTATTGGACGATCTCATTCGCCAAACTTTGTTTGTAAGAATGAGTGCTGCATTCATTACCTGCAAAATTTATAAAGGATTAAAATATTTTGATTATTTGAACATCAAAATGTGTATACAGCCATATTATACTTTACGTAAAATTAAAATTGAATTAACTAATAAATAAGAATCATCTAACGAAATATAATATTTCGTTAGAAAAATGAAAGAAAAAGTGAATACAAATGTTACTCGAAAAAAAAAGTATAAACGAAAACATTTCCATGTCGATAAATGATTACGTAAAATGTATAATAAATAATAACGATTAATGATAAATAATAATAAAATGAAAAATTTGCAAAAACAACGTCAAATCCCACGGAATCCAAAGGATGCGTAAAAAAAAAAAAGAAAAAAAAAAAAGTATAATCAATTTGAGAAAATAGTGAAAGTATAATTTCAGGAAATAAAGAGATTGTTTGGTTGCAAATGAAAAAGAATAATTTTAAAAATAAAGAAAAAGAATTCTTGTATGAAACAATTGATAATTAAAAAAAGAAAAAAAAATGAAGAAAAAGTTTCCTTTTTTTGCTCAGAAATCATGTATGTCCTTAAAGAAACTATACTCATTATAAGCTCTAACGTTTAAACCATTAAAATAAAGGACAAAACGTTAAAGACATTTAATTCAATCGCACGATTACTTACGAATACTTGTATTCGTGAAATAGAATAAAATTTTATTGTTTTAAACCACCACCATCATAAATTCAGACACATTCAATGTCTTTCGTTCGTCGTATTACGACAAAACTGAGAACTACAAAGGAACGAAAGGATGATCAAACGAAAAGTATTGTGTAGGGGTTGTTGAAAATATTTTTATATTACCAGTAAACCGTTGAACTTCGAACTATGACCGAGCAAAAAAAGGATGATTATATCCAGGAGCAAGATGTTACATTTTTCCCTCTATAACTATGATAACCCTCTTTCCTAAAAAAAAAAAAAAAAAAAAAAAGAAAAAAGCGGACAAATTTCAACGACAGGTAAATGGAATAAAGTTAAAAGAAGTTTTACGTGAGGGCTGTAAAACGTAGGGGATGTTCACTATGTAGTGAATCGAAACGATAATAGCACATTTTTTTTTATATATATATATATATATATATATATATATATATATATATATATATTCCAATCCTCCCTTCTGCCGTTAACATCAAGCTACCGTTATCGATGATAACAACAAAGTAACTGGTTTTAACTCCTTGGTAGAAAAAGTTAGAAACGAGTTGTTTCTCAATATTTTTTTCGTCGACTTAAAATTAAATATTCAAGCAACCCTTTAGACGCATATACCATCTTTTTCAAACGGAGTTTACCAGGGAGGACGTTCGACCGTTTTGCCGTCAGTCTGTCGCGAACCTTCGTAGGTATAAAATGGGAAAGAATACCATAGAAGTAAGAGTCAAGAGGATGGTTTGGTTTTCTTTATTTTTCTTTTTTTTTTTTTTTTATTTTAATTTTTCTTCTTTCCCTTCTTCCTTTCTTTTTTCTTGTTTCTTTTTGTTTTTAATCGTAGAACGAAATTCGTTTCGAATAAATAATACAGTGATATTACGATGACTATTAAGTGACGTAAATATCCTACGTAGTGTTCGAAAATAATTTTTCAACTAACCCAAAGTGTTGTTCAATGTTTATTTCAATTGGAAATCATTTTTTGTTTCTTTTTTTTTTTTTTTTTGAAATCTTATTTCCTAATTTCTTATATATATATATATTTTTTTTTTGTTGCTCGTACTTGCAATGTTAATTTATAAAAGTGTAGATATTATTAATTTGTTTATTGTTCACGTATTCACACTTCGCAAACAATTCTTTGACATTTTACTTGAGGTTTTTTATTTCCTTCTTTTTTTTCTTTTTTTTTTCCTTTTTTTTTCTTCTTCAAGTCTACAATTGTAACTTCACGTCGTCTGTCTTTGACGTATGACTTTTTTTTTTTTTTTTTTATTTAAAGGGAATCAATTTTTGTATTATTATGCACACGTGAATGTAGTGAAAAATATAATCCAATGAGATTTAATTTTAATATTTAATATTTATTTCATTCGGTAAAAAATCGTAAACAGAGAATTTTTAATGGACGATATATAGGGTGTTTCCAGACGAAGCACTATCAATTGTTCATTTCGAAAAAACGGTATTTTTGAAGAAAATATGTTTTTACAAGTGCTATCTGACTAGAAATATTATTTTATTTATTGTTTTTATTTAGTGGAAAGATACAATGATATCTAAAAAAAGTCAACTTTGTTGTTCGATAAAGAACATATTTCATACAAAATTTATTTTTCTTTTCTCTTTTTTTTTTGTTTTGTAACGAATAATAAGTTTCCGTTATAAATAATCTTGATTGGTATTTAGAAAAAATAAAGTTAAGATTTAATGAACTTCAAAATTGTTTAAAAAATAGAAAACAAAAAATGTAATATGACATCATTATTATCAGACAAACATTCATATGAATTATTTTTCTAAAATACATCATATTGACGAAATAAAATCATAGTGACGTTTTATTTAGATAACCGTTATAAAGTATTAAAGAATGCATTAATATGATGATAAAGCTGTGCATATATATGAATACTATTAATATGGATAATATTCTTTTAATAATATTTAAAAACAATTATAGAATATTTACATGATAATTTTGAATATTAAAGTAATCGTAATATTTTAATATTTAATAAAAATGAGAATAATAATTAATAAATAATAAAAAATTGTGGTAAATACGATCACGTAAAAATTATTAAAAATTAAAATCGGTATACATATAAATATGCATATATATATATATATATATATATATATATATATACATATATATATATATAATAATAATAATAATCTGTGTATGTACATATATTATTATATTAATCATAAACGTATAAATATATAGGTTATTTACATTATAATAATTACTAACTAATACATAAATATATTAACTAATAAAATGAAAAACATATAAATAAATATATATATATATATATATATATATATATATATATATATAGATAAATAAATAACTAATTATACTAAAATCAATCTAGAATATTAACCAATTGAATATTTCTATTATAGGAACAAGGAATTGCCAATGTCAGAAGATCATTTATTTGGAACTCAAGGTTATTAAAATGCATGGGAATTTGGCCATTGCAGAACTACGTTCCGGTATTTCTCTTCTTCTTCACATATCTTTCTCTTCATTGTTCGCTAACACTCGCAGAATTGTTATGGGCTCCAAAAACTATGGACAATGTCGTAGCAAACATAGCAGAAAATATTATCCTAACAATGACACTTACGAAAATTACAATCGCCAGAATGAACAGAGAAGCATTGCGTAAATTATTCATAGAAATCGAGGAATATTCACTGACTGAGAAATACGAAACTAAAGAGGAGAAATTGACATTTGTGAATTATACCAAATTACCTCCATATTTTATTATAATAATTGCATGTTCAATGACATTGGCCGAATCAATGTATTATTTGAATCGAGTTATTGAAGGAATTCAATTCGGTAATTTATAATTTTTGTTTCTTTTTTATATGTGCCATTTTATTTTATATATTTTCTATTCAATCCTTAATGGCTTTATCACGAACCGTTGTCGGAAGATTATAATTTTTATTTACATACTTATTTATTTTTTATTGAATAGATATAGTCTCGCACACGAAGACATATTCATACACAAATACACGAGCACGCAAAAGTCGATAATCATTTTCAATATTTTTTATAAGTAAATTAATTTTATCCTCCTAACGTTCAAAAGTATACATACGTCAATGCATGTTGTTTCATTTACGATTGGACGTAACGACTAGAAATTAAAAGAATACAAAATTAATGATCTCTACGGGTAAGTTCTGTAGTTCAATAAATGCAAATTCAATATGAAAGAAAATAAGTAAGCAAGAAATTGCGTATCGATATTGAACAGTCTACGAGAAGATCAATTTCTTAGCATAATCGTTATCGTCGATGAGAAATGAGTTCTATACAGCTACATGAAATATACCAATCAATGACATTCTACGAATCAATCAACTACATCCACATTTAATCCAGGTTTGATACTTGAAAACGGTGCTATAGTGTATTTGATGATACCACACCGGCATAATTCATTTTGATTTGCCACAACCAATTGCTGTTAATTATTATTGTTCACAATTGGAACGGTTACATAAATAATTGTTGAAAAAATTGCTTGCACTGATTAATAATATACGCATTATATCGCAACATGCTAATGGCAAAATCAGTCGGCCTACCCAAAAGAACAATAAACGAACATTGCTAGAAAGTTTTACTGAGTTCATTGTATTCATTCCATATTACTATATCGGATTATTATTTTTTTAGATTTATGGAGTATTACAAAAAATATAAAATATCTCGAAATGTCGGTGATTTTCAAATTCACATCGAATCATATTTTTCATCACTGCGTGCACATTTTTTACGAAAGATTCCGTGAAAATTTACAGAAGAGATTACAAAATCACAATTAATTTGAAAGGAAATAAAAAAAAATATTGTATCCAACTATGTGTCTAATTTTAAATTAATTAATTAAGGGTACAATTACATAATGTTATCCTGTAATATTACACGTATCGGACATTTAAGCCGATATGAATAATTGGAATATTTGTATTAATCAGCAGATTGAATATTTTTATTCATGCATCCTTTCGTAATTCTATTTCTTAAGAAAATTATTTTGTTTCCTTTTCTCTGTTTCTACTTTTCAGCAGCGCAAAACAATTCGATGGGTTATAAGTTGCCGTACAGAACATTAGCAATCATGGAATTAAGGGACAGCAGAATTTACACTATGATTTGTGCCTACCAAATAATATTTGTACCATCTGTCGTATTAGGATACGTAGGATTCGACTGCATGTTCGTCAATTTGTCCATTCAAGTAATTGCACAATTCTCCATATTGTCCTATAAGGTGAAAGCAGTATTAAATAATTCTGAAAATCATCGCGATGGTATGAAGAGACTTGTGCTACGACATTATCGACTGATAAGGTAAAAAAGAATACGTAAAATTATACGAAAATAATATATATATTTGCATGTGTGTATATATAAATATATATAAAAGTCTATATACATAAACCATATTAAAATATTTTATTTTGATGTTTATTAAATAATTCTTTTACTTAATTTACATAAACACATATACATGTATACATATACACGTTATTGCGTTTTCTAACAAATTTAATAAAAACTCATTTTCTCGATTATCTATTATGTGTTAATTGGTTAATAAACAATTCCTTTTACGGGTGCCACGGCATCTACTATAATTTAGTACTATCACCGTTTATTTACTAATTTGTTATTTTATTATTTTCTATTTCTTATTCAGTTATTCATTCATTATATTTTATTTGTTACTTTGAAATTTCCTCATTATTTTGTATTTTTTATTATCTATTAATTTCAATTATCTTCATGTCGTTAAATATATCAAAAATAGAAAAAATATTTCCATCTATATTAAATTGTATTGATTTTTAACTTATTTTGTTTCAATAATGAAAATACAAACAATAATAATGAACTCTAATATTTTATTTTTTATATCTACATGAAATATAATATTTCAGATTGACGGAAAGATTGGAGGATAACTTTAATTTCCCGATTATGCAGCAAATGTTGGGTACCACCGTTCATATCTGTATTTCCGGATACTACGTACTGATGGTACAAATACATCGGAATATTTTCATTTTGTTTCTTTTTAACGAAGTACATAACTCCGTAGTATAAAGAAACAAACATTTTTTTTGCCATTCCCTTCACTTTTCATTCATTTCGTTCACTAATATACATAATTTAGTAAAATAAACTTCCTTTGACTTGATAGGATTTACTTTAAACATAAATTCATAACTATTTTCCTCAAAAATTTAAAAAGAATGGCGGGGAAACGAAATTCGCATAGATATTGGAAACAATTTGTTACTTTCGATAATTTCCATGACTATTTATTAAAGAGAAAGCAAATAATTTATTCATAAATAATTCTTAAAATATAAAAATAAAATAAGTACTTATTCAGCCAAATTTTTGAAATTATACGTTTATAAAAAATGTCGAACATTTTAATTTATCTCTTATATTTTCTTGAAAAAAATCAGACTTTCTTTTTGATCCAAAAAAAGAAGCATTCCGCAAAAAAATCAAGCTTTCAGAAAGACTTAAATGTAATGCAGATAATAAAGGAAATTTTTGATGCCTTTCATTTCAATATTTTTTGAAGAACTTTCTAATATAACACATTTCAACACATTTGAAGTACCCTTTTACGAACAGCTAACATGTATTTTTGAAGATTTGCATTAAATCAACGAATTCAAAACCACGCAATAAACTTTCAATCGTCGAATGAAAGTTTAATTGTTATTAATATTCGTTTTTATGAAATTAGCAAGCTTCTTTTGCAGTGTTTGCTGATCAAGTTCGGCCACATTCGTGCAAAAATTATCTTCTAGCATGACAAACTGATAAACAAGCAGATCAATTTCCATACCTAACGATTGTATTAATTTAAAGATGGACGACATTCCTTGATTTAAAAGACAAGGAGCGATGTTCAATGAGTTTTCTATCATTGCGGATCCGATGATGATAGTTTAACGAGCCAAAGTCCCAATTCAAAATGATTAAAACTTTCATTCGTATTTTCCGTAAATCCATAAAGTCGATGTAGCAACAAAGTATCCTTACTTTAATCTTCATTAATATCCTTTAATTTCTTCAAAATGTTTTTCGATAAAGCTTTTATATTCATGGTCAAAAGTGTCTTATTCAATTTTTACCATTTCCTTCCTACCAATTGCACCATGATTCTGTATCGTGTAAACAATAATGATGTACAGGATGCTCATTTGTAAAACTGTAATAATGAAATATTTATGGAATGAATTATCGTTGCATTTATTTATACTTTATCGACGAATTAATCGTTAATTTATTGTGAATGAGTATTTATGCTCCACGTTACATATTTCAACTATGGCAATTATTATCAATTCTTTTCCAATGCTAACAAACTTGACATATACATGTACACATATTATTGTTGCGGAATTGCGATAAAATAAAATACGATTGCTAATGAGAATGAAATATTTTAGAAATGATACTGTTGATTGATTTGAGGACATTATACGAGACATTTATATTATAACTATTATCATTATAACTCCGCCATTTTTTATGAATATCTTTTATAATTATCTGCATTCAGAAAATGTAGGAAACAAATTGATTTTCTTTTTTATTTATAAAATATCATGTACATCTTCGATTTATATGATAATATCTAATAGATTCTTTCCATTTTTTTTTGCTTTCAGAGTGAAGAAACGAAGAATAACATAAAATCGTTCATGTTTGTTGTGTACATATTTGCCGTGGTATGCACTCTTTTTATTTACTGTTTCATCGGCGAGTGTTTTATTCAGGAAGTAAATAAAATATCAATAATTTCTGGCACAATTGAATTATCAATTACCTGATTAATATCATTTGTTTTATTCGATTAGAGTTCTAATTATGGTAATGCCATTTATAATTACGACTGGTATAACTTACCGGTAACAGAATCGAAATTTTTTCTTATTTGTATGACACGTACGAAGAAGCCGCAATTTTTAACATCTGGCAAATTTGCGGTCTTGTCCTTGTCCATTTTCACGGACGTAAGTACACTATGATTGATATTTTCTATTTTCAAATAATGTTCCTTGCTGTAACGATACAATTGTTTTTTTCCTTATATATATTATTTATTTCTTTAATATTTGCAGATCCTCAAAACTTCAATGGGATATTTATCGGTACTGCGAACATTTTTGTGAACAGAACTGATATGAAATGTATTACGTACTAAGAAATATCTTTTATTTTCTTAAGTCGTAATCCCTCGTAGGAAGACAAATTGTTTGTGTATACATCGTTGACTTGTATCAGCGTTAATTATTAGTGTCAAAGAAAATATTAATACAATTTTAAGACTGTCGATCAATACACTTAATTTATTTCTTTATCAACAATATTTGTATCGAAAACTCCAGTTGTCTCATTTTTTAAAATGTATGGCCAATTATGTCTGATTCTATTGCTTTCCATATTTATATGGGAGAAAGTAATAATAATATTAATAGGAATAACAAATTTATTAGAAAATTTGAAATAAATATGTATGTATATGTATAATTCAAAAAAGTATGTTACATAAGAGAATATATATCTGTTAAAAAAAAAATTATCATTATTATTCATACGATTATCCAAGCATAATTAATCAATTTTTTCAAAGTTAACAATATGCATGAGATTAATTTGTTTTTCTTTTTAGTTAATTTTATTTTTTAATATATTACGTATTCGTGCAACAACAAAATTCGTATTGACAAAAATGTTCGTTTCTCTTTATTTATATGAAAACAGAACGAACTTTCTGATATTATGTAAATATCATCTATATTTATCGAGATATTGAAGTTTTATGCATTTATTGCAAGGAATCTATTTAAAATTATTATAGAAATATTAATTGCATTTCAATAATCAATATACAAAATCTATTATTGGACAATTTCGTTCGATTAACTGATTGTAAAAATGATAAGTACTGAATTCACTATTGGCAAAATTAATAATATATTTTGATTATTTCAACATCAAAATGTGCGAACATTTACATCACATTTTGAATTTAATAAAAATAGAGTAAACTAATAAATGAACCGATTATTTTGAAAGTGACCTAACTCCATTTGTCAATTTTTTCCGGTTGCCATAATTACATGTACAACTTTATGTTATTTATCAGTAAAGCATTTCAAATTGCTTATATTCCGAGCAAATACGATAATTTTTTGACACATAAGTTTTCAGAATTAGTTCAATAATCGAACCGTGTAGTTTGAAAGTGGCCTAACTCCATTTATACTTATAAGGAATAGTAACTAATGATTTAAAAAAAAAAATCGAAAAAAAACAGAATTATAGAACAATATTCGTATTAAAAAAAAAAAAAAAAAAAAAAAAAAAAACATTATAGAAAGACACATTATAGCTTACAGTGACTTGTGCGCATTTTTTTATAAGACATCAATGAATGAAAATGAAAATTTTAAAGTCCTGAATTTATTATCACGTCGGGGTAAACCAAGAAAGTTCGAAAATATTGTATTGATACCACTGTATAAAAATATCAGACAAATTACAACAGCAAAATTCAAGGACATAATTGACCTATTACGATATATACCACCGGAACATCATGATTTCTTCAAATCCCTTTCACACACACAAAATCTACATGAGTAGTAAATTGTTTTGTAATAAATTTATTTTTGTAATTTTGTACGTTATGTAGTTAAAAAATGTTTTGAATCGCATAAATTATGTTTTCGAAGTGTTTTAAAGATATGTAAAATAAATTGAATATTGTTTTTTTTTTTTTTCAATTTGAAGCATCTTAAATTATGTTCAATGGACTTGGACACCTTCAAATTTTATAATGAATCTGATTGTTAATTTTGAAAGTGGCCTAACTCCATTCTTGATAAGAAAATGCATATTATTCACTTAATAATTGCCACTATTTTAATAGGAACTATAAATTTAACAGCCTTAGATACACTTAAGTAGTATGACTCATTAGTATCCTATACGTATATTTTTAAATTCATTGAAACGCAAACCCTTAAATATCTCGATTTGAAGATAAATGGAGTCAGGCCACGTTCAAAATAAACTGCTCAAATAAGGATCATCAACGAAATATAATATTTCGTCACAAACGTGAAAGAAAAAGTGACGGCAAATGTAAGTCATAAAAAAAATATTAACAAAAACATTTCCAGGTCGATATATGAATTAATGGAAATGATCATAGAAAATATAATAAATAAAAATTATTAATGGTATATAAGGAAAAAAAAATCTTAATTCATAGAAATCAAATGTTATGTACAAAAAACATAATTCGTGTGAGAAAAAAATGAAAGTAAAATTTAAGGATATATAGAAATTAATAGATTGCAAATATAGATTAATAATTTGAAAATAAACGAAAAGAAGTTTTGTGTAAAATTGATAATTAAAAATAAAAGAATAAGATTTCCTATTCTACCCGGAAATCATGTACTTCCTTAAGTACTGTACTCGTCACTCCCCTAACGTGAAGACCGCTAAACTAAAAAACAACGGTAAAGAATACTTACGAATATATGTTTCCGTGAAGGAAAAATATTTTCCCTTAAACTACCACCATTAATTCTGTCACAACCAATGTCCTTCCTTCGTCGTATTACACCGAACTAAAAGCATAAAAAAAAACGAAAATTACGATCGAACGAAAAGTATTATAGACTGAAAACATTTTTATATTGCCGATAAACCGAAATATTTCGAACTATAACCGCACGAAGAAAGGAAATTATACTGCAGGGAGAGATGTTCCTTGTCTTCTCTATATCCATGAACACTTTCTTTCTTAAAAAAGAAAAAAAAGAAAAAAAAAGAAAGAAAAAGTAAAAGAAAAAAGATAAAAAGGGAAAAATTTCAATGAGAGGTAAATGCAATGAAGTTATAGCAACTTTTACATGGGGGTTGTGAAACAATAGAACCAATGTGGTGAAAATACATTTTTTACCCCTCTAACAAGCTATCAACGACCTACAGTAATCGATGAATTACGAAGTAACAGTTTCACTCGTTGATGGAAACAGTTAGAGAAGAGTTCTTTCCCAATATTTTTTTCGTCAACTTGAGATTAACTATTCAAGCAACCCCTTATACCCCTATACCAACTTTTTAAACAAAGTTTACAAGGGAGGACGCTCGACCGTTTTGCCATCAGTCTGTCGCAAACCTTCGAAGAGATAAAATGGAAAAGGATAGCATGGAAGTAAGATCAAGAGCATGGTTTGCTTTTCTCTTATTTTGTGTTTTCTCTATTTTTTTTTTTTTTTCTAATTGCAGAAGGACTTTCGTCCCGAATATAAAGTGTCGTTGATATCATAAGTGTAGTGATTGGAAATAATTTTCCATCGATCAAAGTGTGTGACATTTATTTCAATTGAAAATTATTTTTGTGCAATATTATTTGGGAATTAATATTTATTTCTTATATATATTTTTATTGTCATGCAATTTCATTTATAACCGTGCAGATATTATTGACCTTTCCTTATACTTCGAAGACAATTCTGTGACGTTTCAGTTGGTTTTTTTTTTGCAAGTCTACAATCATAGCTTCATGTTGTATGTTTTTGATGTTTGACTTTTTTCTTTGAAACTAAATAAATTTTTATATTAATTTATACTCGTGAATATAGTTGAAAATGTGAACCAATGAGATTTAATAATTATATTGATTTCATTCGTTGAACGATCATCGAATGAAGTTTTTAACGGACAATATATCGGGTGTTTGAAACAAAAAATCTTTATCTCGGATACGGAGCATATTTGAAAAATGTTGTTATAGCAAGTATTATTTGATTGCAAAAGTTGAAATATTATTTTACTTATTATTATTATTATTAAGTGGAAAAATTCAATGATATCTTAAAGTTAATTTTCTTGTTCGGTAAAGAAAATATTAAAAAAATTTTTTTTCTTTTTTTTTTTTAACAACGATTGTTTCCATTATAAAAAAACGTAAGCACGTATTTAAAAATGTTGAAGTTAAGCTTGAATGGACTTCAAGATCGTTTAATAAATAGAAAAAAAAATGCAATAATATATCATGTTTATTATCAGACAAATTTTATGTGAATTATTTTTATCAAATATGTCGTGTTAACGAAATAAAAAATTAGTAACTCTTTATTTATGTATCCATTATAAAGTAATAAAGAATGCATTCATATGATGATAAAATTGTGCACATATATGAATATAAATTAATATGTATAATTTGCTTTTCGTAATATATAAATATTATTATTAAATATTTACATGAAAATATTAATTTTAAATATTGAAGTATTCTAATATTTTAATATTTAATAAGAATCAAAACATTAATTGAATGATTCTAATTAAATACATAAGGATTTATGTATATATATAATAACAAAAGAATATACAGATATATCTATTCATTTTTTTTGTGATTACATTGTAATAAAAAAAAAATTGTGGTGAATACGATCACGTTAAAATTATCAGAAATTAAAATCGGTATACATATAAATATGCATATAAGTAATAATAATCTGTGTATGTACATATATTATTATATTAATCATAAACGTAAAAATATATAGATTATACATACATACATTATAATAACTACTAGCTAATATATAATCTAATTCATTAATAAAATGTAATACATATATATAGATACATAAATAACTAATTATTCTAAAACCAATCTAGAATATTAACCAATTAAATATTTCTAATATAGGAACAAGGAATTGCCAATGTCAGAAGATCATTTCTTTGGAACTCAAGGTTATTAAAATGCATGGGAATTTGGCCATTGCAGAACTACGTTCCGGTATTTCTCTTCTTCTTCATATATCTTTCTCTTCATTGTTGTCTAACACTCGCAGAACTATGGTGGGCTCCAAAAACCGTGGAGAACGTCGTAGCAAACATAGCAGAAAATATTGTCTTAACAATGACACTTACGAAAATTACAATCGCCAGAATGAACAGAGAAGCATTGCGTAAATTATTCATAGAACTCGAGGAATATTCACTGACTGAAAAATATGAAACTAAAGAGGAGAAATTGACATTTGTGAATTATACTAAATTACCTCCATATTTTATTATAATAATTGGATCTTCAATGACAGTGGCCGAAGTAATGTATTATTTGGCTCGAGTTATTGAAGGAATTCAAATTGGTAATATATAATTTTTGTTTCTTTTTTGTGTGCCATTGAATTTTATATATTTTCTATTCAATCCTTAATGGCTTTATCACGAACTGTTGTCGGAAGATTATAATTTTTATTTACATACTTATTTATTCTTTATTGAATAGATATAGTCTCGCACACGAAGACATATTCATACACATATACATGAGCACGCAAAAGTTGATAATCATTTTCAATATTTTTTATAAGTAAATTAATTTTATCCACCTAACGTTCAAAAGTATACATTCGTCAATGCATGTTGTTTCATTTACGATTGGACGTAACGACTAGAAATTAAAAGAATACAAAATTAATGATCTCTACGGGTAAGTTCTTTAGTTCAATAAATGCAAATTCAATATGAAAGAAAATAAGTAAGCAAGAAATTGCGTATCGTTATTGAACAGTCTACGAGAAGATCAATTTCTTAGCATAATCGTTATCGTCGATGAGAAATGAGTTCTATACAGCTACATGAAATATACCAATCAATGACATTCTACGAATCAATCAACTACATCCACATTTAATCCAGGTTTGATACTTGAAAACGGTGCTATAGTGTGTTTGATGATACCACACCGGCATAATTCATTTTGATTTGCCACAACCAATTGCTGTTAATTATTATTGTTCACAATTGGAACGGTTACATAAATAATTGTTGAAAAAATTGCTTGCACTGATTAATAATATACGCATTATATCGCAACATGCTAATGGCAAAATCAGTCGGCCTACTCAAAAGAACAATAAACGAACATTGCTAGAAAGTTTTACTGAGTTCATTGTATTCATTCCATATTACTATATCGGATTATTATTTTTTTAGATTTATGGAGTATTACAAAAAATATAAAATATCTCGAAATGTCGGTGATTTTCAAATTCACATCGAATCATATTTTTCATCACTGCGTGCACATTTTTTACGGAAGATTCCGTGAAAATTTACAGAAGAAATCGCAAAATCACAATTAATTTGAAAGGAAATAAAAAAAAAATTGTATCCACCTATGTGTCTAATTTTAAATTAATTAATTAAGGGTACAATTACATAATGTTATACTGTAATATTACACGCATCGGACATTTAAGCCGATATGAATAATTGGAATATTTGTATTAATCAGCAGATTGAATATTTTTATTCATGCATCCTTTCGTAATTCTATTTCTTAAGAAAATTATTTTGTTTCCTTTTCTCTGTTTCTACTTTTCAGCAGCGCAAAACAATTCGATGGGTTATAAGTTGCCGTACAAAACATTAGCAATCACGGAATTAAGGGACAGCAGAATTTACACTATGATTTGTGCCTATCAAATAATATTTGTACCATCTATCGTATTAGGATACGTAGGATTCGACTGCATGTTCGTCAATTTGTCCATTCAAGTAATTACACAATTCTCTATATTGTCCTATAAGGTGAAAGCAGTATTAAATAATTCAAAAAATCATCATGATGGTATGAAGAGACTTGTACTACGACATTATCGACTGATAAGGTAAAAAATAATAAGTAAAATCATACGAAAACACTTCATATATTTGCATGTGTATATATATATATATATATATATATATATATATATATATATACGTGAACCATATCAAAATATTTTATTTTGATGTTTATTAAATAATTCTTTTACTTAATTTACATAGACACATATACATGTATACATATGCACGTCATTGCGTTTTCTAATACATTTAGTAAAAACTCATTTACTCGATTATCTATTATATGTTATTTGGTTAATAAACAAATTCTTTTACGGGTGTCACGCTGTAACAATATAATTCTTTCGTCGTTTATTTAGTATTTTGTTATATTATTATTTTTCATTTCCTATTCAATAATTCATTCATTACATTTTATTTGTTATTTAGATATTTCCTCATTATTTTGTATTTTTTATTATCTATTAATTTCAATCATCATCATGTTGTTGAATATATGAAAAATAAAAAAAATATTTCCTTCTAAATGAAAAATTGATTTGATTTTTTTCTTATTTTGTTTCAATAATGGAAATACAAACAATATTAATGAACATTGTCGTAATAATTTATAACTACTTGAAATATTTTTCTACTCTAGTCTTATATCTACATGAAATATAATATTTCAGATTGACGGAAAGATTGGAGGATAACTTTAATTTACCGATTATGCAGCAAATGCTAGGTACTACCGTTCATATCTGTATTTCCGGTTACTTCGTACTGACGGTAAAAATCCATTGCGAATATTTTCATTTTGTTTCTTTTTAACGAAGTACATAATCACGTAGCATAAAGAAACAAACATTTTTTTGCCATACCCTTCACTTTTCATTCATTTCGTTCACTAATATACATAATTTAGTAAAATAAACTTCCTTTGACTTGATAGGATTTACTTTAAACATAAATTCATAACTATTTTCCTCAAAAATTTATAAAGAATGGCGGGAAAACGAAATTCGCATAGATATTGGAAACAATTTGTTACTTTCGATAATTTCCATGACTATTTATTAAAAAGAAAGCAAATAATTTATTCATAAATAATTCTTAAAATATAAAAATAAAATAAGTACTTATTCAGCCAAATTTTTGAAATTATACGTTTATAAAAAATGTCGAACATTTTAATTTATCTCTTATATTTTCTTGAAAAAAATCAGACTTTCTTTTTGATCCAAAGAAAGAAGCATTCCGCAAAAAAATCAAGCTTTCAAAAAGACTTAAATGTAATGCAGATAATAAAGGAAATTTTTGATGCCTTTCATTTCAATATTTTTTGAAGAACTTTCTAATATAACACATTTCAACACATTTGAAGTTCCCTTTTACGAACAGCTAACATGTATTTTTGAAGATTTGCATTGAATCATCGAATTTAAAACCACGTAATAAACTTTCAATCGTCGAATGAAAGTTTAATTGTTATTAATGTTCGTTTTTATGAAATTAGCAAGCTTCTTTCGCTGTATTTGCTGATCAAGTTCGGCCACATTCGTGCAAAAATTATCTTCTAGCATGGCAAACTGATAAACAAGCAGATCAATTTCCATACCTAACGATTGTATTAATTTAATGATGGATGACATTCCTTGATTTAAAAGACAAGGAGCGATGTTCAATGAGTTTTCTATCATTGCGGATCCGATGATGATAGTTTAACGAGCCAAAGTCCCAATTCAAAATGATTAAAACTTTCATTCGTATTTTTCGTAAATCCGTAAAGTCGATGTAGCAACAAAGTATCCTTACTTTAATCTTCATTAATATTCTTTAATTTCTTCAAAATGTTTTTCGATAAAGCTTTTATATTCATGGTCAAAAGTATCTTATTCAATTTTTACCATTTCCTTCCTACCAATTGCACCATGATTCTGTATTGTGTAAACAATAATGACGTACAGGATGCTCATTTGTAAATCTGTAATGGTGAAATGTTGATCGATTTAGTTGTTCTTGCATTGAATTTTATTTTCCCGACGTAGCGCATGTAAATTTATTGTTAATGAATTTTGCTCTCTGTTTTGCACTTACCGTCTGATGCAATTGTTATCAATTTTTTTTTGTACAACTAACAAAATGTACATATACGCTTGTACGTATAAGTTTTCGGGAATTGCAATAAAATAAAAAACGATTGAATACTGGAATGAAATTGTATGTAAATGATACCATTGTTCGATTGTGAGCATTATACGAGACAGTTACGTTATAATCACTATAACTCCGCCATTTTTTATAGATATCCTGCATAATGGTCTATATTCAGCAAATGTAAAAAACAAATTGATTTCTTTTTTAATAACGTTATCAATTTATACGATAACACTTAATCGATACATTTAATTTTTTTTCACTTTTAGGGAAAGGATACGAAGGACAATATAAAATCGTTCCTGTTCGTTGTATACGTCTTTGCCGTGGTATGCACACTTTTTATCTACTGTTTCATCGGCGAGTGTTTTATTCAAGAAGTATATAAAATATCAATAATTTCTTCTAGAATTGAACTATCAATTACTTCATTAATATCATTTGTTTTATTTAATTAGAGTTATAATTTTGGTGATGCCATTTATAATTACGACTGGTATAACTTACCGGTAACAGAATCGAAATTTTTTCTTATTTGTATGACACGTACGAAAAAGCCGCAATTTTTAACATCCGGCAAATTTGCGGTCTTGTCCTTGTCCATTTTCACAAACGTAAGTACATTATGATTGATATTTTCTATTTTCAAATAATGTTCCTTGCTGTAACAATACGATTGTTTTTTTTCTTATATATATTATTTATTTCTTTAATATTTGCAGATCCTCAAAACTTCAATGGGATATTTATCGGTACTGCGAACATTTTTGTGAACAAAACTTATATGAAATGTATTACGTACTAAGAAATATCTTTTATTTTCTTAAGTCGTAATCCCTCGTAGGAAGACAAATTGTTTGTGTATACATCGTTGACTTGTATCAGCGTTAATTATTAGTGTCAAAAAAAATATTAATACAATTTTAGGACTATCAATCAAAACACTTAGTTCCTTTTTTTGGGAAGAAAATTTGTATTAAAAACACCAGTTGTCTCATATTTTAAAATGATGGTCAATTATTTCTGATTCTATTGTTTTCCATACTTATATGGGAGAAAGTAATAATAATATTAATAGAAAAACAAATTTATTAGAAAATTTGAAATAAATATGTATATATATGTATAATTCAAAAAAGCATGTTACATAAGAGAATATATGTCTGTTAACAGAAAAATTATCGTTATTATTCATACAATTATCCGAGCATAATTAATCCATTTTTTTCAAAGTTAACAATATGCATGAGCCCAATTTGTTTTTCTTTTTAGTTATTTTTGTTTTTTAATATATTACGTATTCGTGCAACAACAAAATTAATATTGACAAAAATGTTCTTTTCTCTTTATTTATATGAAAACTGAACGAACTTATGTATTTAAGTAAAAATAATAAAGGCTGAAATCACTATTAGCAAAGTTTATGAAGAATTAATATATTTTGATTATTTCAACATGAAAATGTGCAAACATTTATATTACATTTTAAATATAATTAAAATTAAGTATGCTAATAAATATGAAAGAAAATGTGACGGCAAATGTAAGTCATAAAAAAAATATTAACAAAAATATTTCGAGGTCGTTATATGAATTAATTAAAATCATCGTAGAAAATGTAATAAATAAAAATTATTAATGGTATACAAAGAAAAAAAAATCAAAATTCATAAAAAACAAGTGATATGTACAAAAAACATAATTCGTGTGAGAAAAAAATGAAAGTAAAATTTATGGACATATAGAGATTAATGGATTGTATATAAAAATTAATAATTTTAAAATAAACGAAAAGAGGTCTTGTATGAAATTGAAAATTAAAACCAAAAGAAAAAGTTTCCTTTTCTACCCGAAATCATGTACTTCCTTAAATGCTGTACTCGTCACTCTCCTAAGAGCGTTAAAATAAAAAACAACGATAAGGACAACTTACGAATAAATGTTTCCGCGAAGGAAAAATATTTTCCCTTAAACTACCACCATTAATTCTGTCACAACCAATGTCGTTCCTTCGTCGTATTACGCCGAACTGAAAGCATAAAAAAAAGAAACGAAAATTACGATCGAACGAAAAGTATTATAGACTGAAAACATTTTTATATTGCCGATAAACCGAAATACTTCGAACTATAGCCGCACAAAGAAAGGAAATTATACTGCAGGGAGAGATGTTCCTTGTCTTCTCTATATCCATGATCACTTTCTTTCTTAAAAAAAAAAAAAAAAAAGAAAAGAAAAAGAAAGAAAAAGTAAAAGAAAAAAGATAAAAAGGGAAAAATTTCAATGAGAGGTAAATGCAATGAAGTTATAGCAACTTTTACATGAGGGTTTTGAAACAATAGAACCAATGTGGTGAAAATACATTTTTTACCCCTCTAACAAGCTATCAACGACCTACAGTAATCGATGAATTACGAAGTAACAGTTTCACTCGTTGATGGAAACAGTTAGAGAAGAGTTCTTTCCCAATATTTTTTTCGTCAACTTGAGATTAACTATTCAAGCAACCCCTTATACCCCTATACCAACTTTTTAAACAAAGTTTACCAGGGAGGACGCTCGACCGTTTTGCCCTCAGTCTGTCGCAAACCTTCGAAGAGATAAAATGGAAAAGGATAGCATAGAAGTAAGATCAAGAGCAGGGTTTGCTTTTCACTTATTTTGTATTTTCTCTCTTTATTTTTTTCTAATTGCAGAAGGACTTTCGTCCCGAATATAAAGTGTCGTTGATGTCCTAAGTGTAGTGATTGGAAATAATTTTCCATCGATCAAAGTGTGTCACATTTGTTTCAATTGAAAATTATTTTTGTGCAATTTTATTTGGGAATTAATATTTATTTCTTATATATATTTTTGTTGTCATGCAATTTCATTTATAACCGTGCAGATATTATTGACCTTTTCTTATACTTCGCAGACAATTCTGTAACGTTTCAGTTGATTTTTTTTTTCAAGTCTACAATCATATCTTCATGTTGTCTGTTTTTGATGCTTGATTTTTTTCTTTTAAACTAAATAAATTTTTATATTAATTTATGTTCGTGAATGTAGTTGAAAATGTGAACCAATGAGATTTAATAATTATATTGATTTCATTCGTTGAACGATCATCGTATGAAGATTTTAATGGACAATATATCGGGTGTTTGAAACAAAAAATCTTTATCTCGAATACGGAGCATTTTTGAAAAATGTTGTTATAGCAAGTATTATTTGATTGCAAAAGTTGAAATATTATTTTACTAATTATTATTATTCTTAAGTGGAAAGATTCAATGATATCTTAAAGTTAATTTTCTTGTTCGGTAAAGAAAATATTTAAAAAATTTTGTTTCTTTTTTTTTTAACAACGATTTTTTCCATTATAAAAAAACGTAAGCACGTATTTAAAAATGTTGAAGTTAAGCTTGAATGGACTTCAAGATCGTTTAATAAATAGAAAAAAAAATGCAATAATATATCATGTTTATTATCAGACAAATTTTATGTGAATTATTTTTATCAAATATGTCATGTTAACGAAATAAAAAATTAGTAACTCTTTATTTATGTACCCATTATAAAGTAATAAAAAATGTATTAATATGATGATAAAATTGTGCACATATATGAATATAAATTAATATATATAATTTTCTTTTCGTAATATATAAATATTTTATATTTTTTATTATATAGTATTAAATATTTACATAATAAAATATTAATCTTGAATATTAAAGTAAATGAAAAATATTAATATTTAATAATAATACGAACATTGATCAAATATTTCAAATAAAATACATAATAGAATTGATTTAAATATATTAAATAATAGAATATATAGATATCTATATATCTTTTTTTGAGTGATTTAATTATAATAAAAAAATTGAATTAAATATAATATTATAAGAAATTTAAATCGATATAAACATAAATACGTTCATCTATATTAATAATCTATATATGCATATTTATCATTATATTAATTATGAATATATAAATATATAATTTATAGGTATATATATATACATATACATATATATATATATATATATATATATGTATATATATATATATATATATATATATATATATATGTATATATATATGTATACACATATGCATGTATATATGATATTATAAATAACAATATATGAATATATATGAATATGATATATATATTAACTATAATACAATGTATTCAGATGCATAATTAAATAATTAATCTATAACAAATCTAACAAATTAATTCATTGAATGTTTTTAAAATAGGAATTAGGGATTGCCAACGTCCGAAGATCATTCATTTGGAGCTCAAGGTTCTTAAAATGCATGGGAATTTGGCCATTGAAGAACTACATTCCGATATTTCTCTTCTTTTTCATATATCTTTCCATTCATTGTTCTTTAGCAATCGCTGAATTATTTTGGGCTCCAAAAACTTTGGAGAATGTCGTATCGAACATAGCAGAAAATATTGCCTCAACAATGACACTTACGAAAATTACAATCACCAGAATGAACAGAGAAGCATTACGTAAATTATTCACAGAACTCGAGGAGTTTTCATTGACTGAGAAATACGAAACTAAAGAGGAAAAACTGACATTCGTAAATTATACTAAATTACCTCCATATTTTATTATAGTAATTACCTCTTCAATGACAGTGGCCGAATTATTGTATTATATGAATCGAGTTACCGAAGGAATTCAAATTGGTAATATATAATTTATGTCTTCTTTTTTTTTTTTGTATGTGAAATTATACTTTACATATTTTCTATTAATTTCATTATGCTACTAAGCGTAATCCGACGATTATATTTTTTATGTATTTATTTATTTACATATTATTGAATTAGTAAATGTATTCACACATATAAACAAATACTTTTGTACACACGCACTATCATGCAATAATCGTTAATTCTGCTAAATATTTTTAATAAGTAAATTAATTTCGATCTGCCAACGTTAAAAAAGAATATATACGTCATTGCATGTTGTTTTATTTTTTTTTTTTTTTTGATAATTAACGCAACAACTGCAAAATAAAGCAACAATAAGTTTGTGATCTTTATGGGTAAATAACGAGAGTCAATAAGTGTTAATGTTGGTACAAACAATATGATCTAATCATTATTTAGACATGATCCAATGATGATCAAAGTAAATGACCTGTCGTATTTGATAATGATGTAATGAAATCATTGTCAAATTGAGTCTGATCCATAAATGACAATGCGAGAAACTTTTGATAAATTTAGGATTACTTGGTCGACAGTACAAAGACATCTTGATGAAATCGAAAATATATCTAATCGAGATATTTGTATTCCGTATCAATTTGTCGAATACGAACTAATATCAACAAGGAAGAATTTGCACATCGTTACTGACCAGATAACGAAGTGACACAAATCCTAAGCTTAATTGTTACCATAAATGATTAATTGTTACCATAAATTGTTACCATAAGTCCTATACAGCAACTTGAATTGACACCAATCAATAACTTTCTCCGGAACTAAGCAGCTGTACCTACATATAATCTAGGTTTGATATTGAATATCGTGCGATTGATGGTATCCCACCGTCATAATTTATTTTGTATTACTATAACCAATTGCCAATGATATTCACTACCCACAGTTAGAATAGTTACATAATGAATTGCTGAAAAAACTGTCGGCATTAAATATCAACAATAAACGAGTAACATACTAATGAAAGAATCGATCCATGAAAATAATGAACCAACTTAGCCAAAAAGTTTTAACAAATCCACTGTATTCATTCGATATAACGTCATTGAATTACCATTTGCTTTAAATCTATGGATTATTTCATAAAAAATGAAATGTCTCGAAATGCCAATAGCTTTCAAATTCATCTCGAATCATATTTCTCATTATGGCATGAATATTTTTATGAAAGGTGACTTGAAAATATACAGAAGAAATGACAAAGTCGCAATTGATTTGAAAAGAATTAAAAAAAAAATTATATCTAACTGTGTGTCTAACTTTAAATTAATTAATTAAATGAAAAATTACTTAAGGATACTCTATAATATTACATGATTGAAATATGGTTTACCATTGTGTCGGATATTAAGTCGATATGAATAATTGGAATATTTGTATTAATCAGCTAATCGAATGTATTTGTTCTTGTATCTTTTTGTAATTATTTTTCTTAAGAAAATTACTTTGGTTTCCTTTTCTCTGTTTCTACTTTTCAGCAAAGCAAAACAATTCCATGGGTTATAAATTGCCGTATAGGACATTAGAAATCATGGATTTAAGGGACAGCAGGATTTATGCTTTGATATGCGCTTATCAACTAATACTCGTACCTGCTATTATATTAGGTTACGTAGGATTCGACTGCATGTTCGTCAATTTATCCATTCAAGTAATTACACAGTTCTCCATGTTATCCTATAAAGTGAAATCAATAATAAATAATTCTAAAAATTATCGTGATGGTATGAAGAAACTTATCTTACGACATTATCGATTGATAAGGTAAAATATAATTATATAAAAATAATTGATATGTGTGTGTGTGTATGTTTTATTTTGAAGTTTGATAATAAATTTTTTCAGTTGATTTACAAACACACAAACACGTATATATATTATATTTATGCACGTTATTGTATTTTGTAACACAATATTACAAATTATCTCATTTTCTCCATTATTTATTATTTATTATTTTGTTAATAAACAATTCCTTTTATGAATGGCTGGCTTCAACAATTTAGGTCTATCATGATTTATTTAATATCTTGTTATTTTATCATTTTTTATTTCCTATTCAATTATATATTTATTATATTTTATTAATTAATTGAATATCTATTCATTATGTTGTATTTATTACTATTTATTATTGTATTACGTATTTATTAATTTCAATCATCCTCATGTCTTTGAATATATCAAAAATAAAAAAGAATATTTCCTTCTATATAAATTTGTATTGATTTTTAACTTATTTTGTTTCAATAATGAATATACAAACAATGCTAATCAACTCTAATATTTTTTTTTTTATCAACATGAAATATAATATTTCAGATTGACGGAAACATTGGAGGATAACTTTAATTTAACGATTATGCAGCAACTGTTTGGTACCACTATTCATATCTGTCTTTCCGGTTACTACGTATTGATGGTACAAATATATCGGAATATTTTAATTTTGTTTCTTTTTAACGAAGTACATAATCACGTAGCATAAAGAAACAAACATTTTTTTGCCATACCCTTCACTTTTCATTCATTTCGTTCACTAATATACATAATTTAGTAAAATAAACTTCCTTTGACTTGATAGGATTTACTTTAAACATAAATTCATAACTATTTTCCTCAAAAATTTATAAAGAATGGCGAAGAAGCGAAATTTGCATAAATATTGGAAACAATTTGTTACTTCTGATAATTTCCATGACTATTTATTAAAAACAAAGGAAATAATTTATTCATAAATAATTCTTAAAATATAAAAATAAAATAAGTACTTATTCAGCCAAATTTTTGAAATTATACATTTATAAAAAATGTCGAACATTTTAATTTATCTCTTATATTTTCTAGAAAAAAATCAGACTTTCTTTTTGATCCAAAAAAAGAAGCATTCCGCAAAAAAATCAAGCTTTCAAAAAGACTTAAATGTAATGCAGATAATAAAGGAAATTTTTGATGCCTTTCATTTCAATATTTTTTGAAGAACTTTCTAATATAACACATTTCAACACATTTGAAGTTCCCTTTTACGAACAGCTAACATGTATTTTTGAAGATTTGCATTAAATCATCGAATTTAAAACCACGTAATAAACTTTCAATCGTCGAATGAAAGTTTAATTGTTATTAATGTTCGTTTTTATGAAATTAGCAAGCTTCTTTCGCTGTATTTGCTGATCAAGTTCGGCCACATTCGTGCAAAAATTATCTTCTAGCATGGCAAACTGATAAACAAGCAGATCAATTTCCATACCTAACGATTGTATTAATTTAATGATGGACGACATTCCTTGATTTAAAAGACAAGGAGCGATGTTCAATGAGTTTTCTATCATTGCGGATCCGATGATGATAGTTTAACGAGCCAAAGTCCCAATTCAAGTAATTAAAACTTTCATTCGTATTTTCCGTAAATCCGTAAAGTCGATGTAGCAACAAAGTATCCTTACTTTAATCTTCATTAATATTCTTTAATTTCTTCAAAATGTTTTTCGATAAAGCTTTTATATTCATGGTCAAAAGTGTCTTATTCAATTTTTATCATTTCCTTCCTACCAATTGCACCATGATTCTGTATTGTGTAAACAATAATGATGTACAGGATGCTCATTTGTAAATCTGTAATGGTGAAATGTTGATCGAATTAAAAAACGATTGAATACTAGAATGAAATTGTATGTAAATGATACCATTGTTCGATTTATGAGCATTATACGAAACAGTTACGTTATAATCACTATAACTCCGCCATTTTTTATAGATATCCTTCATAATGGTCTATATTCAGCAAATGTAAAAAACAAATTGATTTCTTTTTTAATCCAATGTACGTTATCAATTTATATGATCAAATTTAATAGATTCTTTTCATTCTTTTTATTTTTAGAGTAAGGAAACGAAGGATAACTTACAATCGTTCCTGTTCTTTGTGTATATCTCTTCCGTTATATGCACTCTATTTATTTACTGTTTCATCGGCGAGTGTTTTATTCAGGAAGTAAATAAAATATCAATAATTTCTGGCACAATTGAAATATCAATTTCCTAATTAATATCATTTGTTTTATTCGATTAGAGTTCTAATTATGGTAATGCCATTTATAATTACGACTGGTATAACTTACCGGTAACAGAATCGAAATTTTTTCTTATTTGTATGACACGTACGAAGAAGCCGCAATTTTTAACATCTGGCAAATTTGCGGTCTTGTCCTTGTCCATGTTCACGGACGTAAGTACATTATGATTGATTTTTTTCTATTTTCAAATTATGTTCCTTGCTGTAACAATACGATTGTTTTTTTCCTTATATATATTATTTATTTCTTTAATATTTGCAGATCCTCAAAACTTCAATTGGATATTTATCGGTACTGCGAACATTTGTGTGAACAAAACTTATATAAATGTATTATGTACTAAGAAATATCTTTTATTTTCTTAAGTCGTAATCCCTCGTAGGAAGACAAATTGTTTGTCTATACATTGTTGACTTGTATCACACTTAATTATTAGTGTCAAAGAAAATATTAATACAATTTTAGGACTGTCGATCAATACAATTAGTTTCTTTTTTTGGGTAGAAAATTTGCATCAAAAACACCAGTTGTCTCATTTTTTAAAATGTACAGCCAATTATTTCTGATTCTATTGCTTTCCATAGTTATATAGGAGAGAATAATAATAATATTAATAGGAAAAACAAATTTATTAGAAAATTTGAAATAAATATGTATGTATATGTATAATTCAAAAAAGTATGTTACATAAGAGAATATATGTCTGTTAAAAGAAAAATTATCGTTATTATTCATACAATTATCCGAGCATAATTAATCCATTTTTTTCAAAGTTAACAATATGCATGAGCCCAATTTGTTTTCCTTTTTAGTTATTTTTTTTTTTTTTTTTTTTTTTTTTTTTAGTATATTACTTAATCATGCAACAACAAAATTGGTACTGTGAAAAATGTTCTTTTCCCTTTACTTATATGAAAACCGAACGAACTTTCTGATATTATGTAAATATCATCTATATATATCGAGATACTATAGTTTTATGCATTTATTGCAAGGAATCTGTTTAAAATTATTATAGAAATATTAATTGCATTTCAATAATCAATATACAAAATCGATTATTGGACGATATCGTTCGATTAACTGATTGTAAAAATGATAAGTGCTAAATTTACTATTCGCAAAATTTATAATATATTTTGATTATTCCAACATCAAAATCTGCAAACATTTACATTACATTTTGAATATAATTAAAATTGAATAAACTAATAAATATGAAAGAAAAAGTGAAGATAAAGGTAATACTGAAGAAAGAATATTAACAAAAACATTTCCTGGTTGATATATGAATTAATTGAAATCATCGTAGAAAATATAATAAATAAAAACTATTAATGGTATATAAAAAAAAAAAAAAAATCTTAATTCATAGAAATCAAGTGTTATGTACAAAAAACATAATTCGTGTGAGAAAAAAATGAAAGTAAAATTTAAGGATATATAGAAATTAATGGATTGCAAATATAGATTAATAATTTGAAAATAAACGAAAAGAAGTTTTGTGTAAAATTGATAATTAAAAATAAAAGGATAAGTTTCCTATTCTACCCGGAAATCATGTACTTCCTTAAGTACTGTACTTGTCACTCCCCTAACGTGAAGAGCGCTAAACTAAAAGACAACGGTAAAGAATACTTACGAATATATGTTTCCGTGGAGGAAAAATATTTTCCCTTAAACTACCACCATTAATTCTGTCACAACCAATGTCCTTCCTTCGTCGTATTACCCCGAACTGAAAGCATAAAAAAAAAACGAAAATTACGATCGAACGAAAAGTATTGCAGAGTGAAAACATTTTTATATTTCCAATAGACCGAAACACTTCGAACTATAGCCGGACGAAGAATGAAAATTATACTGTAGGGAGAGATGCTACTTTTCTTCTTCATATCCATGATCACCCTCTTTCTTAAAAAAAAAAAAAAAAAAAAAAAAAAAAAGAGGGAGAAGAAAAAGTAAAAGAAAAAAGATAATAAGGAAAAAAAGTTGAAATGAGAGGTAAATGCAATGAAGTTATAGCAACTTTTACATGGGGGTTGTGAAACAATGGGATGTCCTACGTGGTGAACCGAAGTGGTGAGAGCACATTTTTTATGTATACCCCTCTAATACCCTCCCAACA
This sequence comes from Vespa crabro, assembly GCF_910589235.1. NCBI lineage: Eukaryota > Metazoa > Arthropoda > Insecta > Hymenoptera > Vespidae > Vespa > Vespa crabro. The sequence continues at coordinate 1,479,546 of NC_060979.1, read as the reverse complement.
ACCCACAGTAATCGATACACTTAACGAAGTAACAGTTTAACTCGTTGATGGAAACAGTTAGAAACGTATTTTTTCCCAACATTTTTTTCGTCAACTTTAGATTAACTATTCAAGCAACCCCTTATACCCCTATACCAACTTTTTAAACAAAGTTTACCAGGGAGGACGCTCGACCGTTTTGCCGTCAGTCTGTCGCAAACCTTCGAAGAGATAAAATGGAAAAGGATAGCATGGAAGTAAGATCAAGAGCATGGTTTGCTTTTCTCTTATTTTGTGTTTTCTCTATTTTTTTTTTTTTTTCTAATTGCAGAAGGACTTTCGTCCCGAATATAAAGTGTCGTTGATGTCCTAAGTGTAGTGATTGGAAATAATTTTCCATCGATCAAAGTGTGTGACATTTATTTCAATTGAAAATTATTTTTGTGCAATTTTATTTGGGAATTAATATTTATTTCTTATATATATTTTTGTTGTCATGCAATTTCATTTATAACCGTGCAGATATTATTGACTTTTCCTTATACTTCGAAGACAATTCTGTGACGTTTCAGTTGGTTTTTTTTTTTGCAAGTCTACAATCATAGCTTCATGTTGTCTGTTTTTGATGTTTGACTTTTTTCTTTTAAACTAAATAAATTTATATATTAATTTATACTCGTGAATATAGTTGAAAATGTGAACCAATGAGATTTAATAATTATATTGATTTCATTCGTTGAACGATCATCGAATGAAGTTTTTAACGGACAATATATCGGGTGTTTGAAACAAAAAATCTTTATCTCGGATACGGAGCATATTTGAAAAATGTTGTTATAGCAAGTATTATTTGATTGCAAAAGTTGAAATATTATTTTACTTATTATTATTATTATTAAGTGGAAAAATTCAATGATATCTTAAAGTTAATTTTCTTGTTCGGTAAAGAAAATATTTAAAAAATTTTTTTTCTTTTTTTTTTTTAACAACGATTGTTTCCATTATAAAAAAACGTAAGCACGTATTTAAAAAAGTTGAAGTTAAGCTTGAATGGACTTCAAGATCGTTTAATAAATAGAAAAAAAAATGCAATAATATATCATGTTTATTATCAAACAAATTTTATGTGAATTATTTTTATTAAATATGTCGTGTTAACGAAATAAAAAATTAGTAACGCTTTATTTATGTACCCATTATAAAGTAATAAAGAATGCATTAATATGATGATAAAGTTGTGCACATATATGAATGTAAATTAATATATATAATTTTCTTTTCGTAATATATGAATATTATTATGAAATATTTACATAAAAATATTAATTTTAAATATTGAAGTATTCCAATATTTTAATATTTAATAAGAATCAAAACATTAATTTAATGATTCTAATTAAATACATAAGGATTTAGGTATATATAATAACAAAAGAATATACAGATATATCTATTCCTTTTTTTTTTGTTATTACATTGTAATAAAAAATATTATGATGAATACGATCATGTTAAAATTATCAGAAATTAAAATCAGTATACACATAAATATGCATATATATATATATATATATATATATATATATATATATATATATATATATATATAGTAATAATCTGTGTATGTATACATATCGTTGTATTAATAATGAACATATAAATATATAATTTATACATATATATGTATCGTAATATATATATGTATATATGATATTATAAATAACAATATATGAATGTATACGAATGTACTATATATATTAACTATAATACAATGTAATTAGATGCATAATTAAATAATTAATTTATAACATATCTAACAAATTAATCAATTGAATGTTTTTAAAATAGGAAATGGGAATTGCCAACGTCCGAAGATCATTCATTTGGAGCTCAAGGTTCTTAAAATGCATGGGAATTTGGCCATTGAAGAACTACGTTCCGATATTTCTCTTCTTTTTCACATATCTTACCATTCATTGTTCTTTAACACTCGCTCAATTATTTTGGACTCCAAAAACTTTGGAGAATGTCGTATCGAACATAGCAGAAAATATTGCATTATCAATGACACTTACGAAAATTACAATCGCCAGAATTAACAGAGAAGCATTGCGTAAATTATTCACAGAAATTGAGGAGTTTTCATTGACTGAGAAATACGAAACTAAAGAGGAAAAGTTGACATTCGTGAATTATACTAAATTACCTCCATATTTTATTATAATAATTGCCTTTTCAATGACAGTAGTTGAAGTATTGTATTATACAAGTCGACTCATCGAAGGAATTCAACTTGGTAATATATAATTTTTGTCTTCTTTTTTTTTTATATGTGACATTATACTTTACATATATTTTATTAATTCCTTTAGTCTACTAAGAGTAATCCAACGATTATATTTTTTATGTATTTATTTATTTACTTATTATTGATTTAGTAAATGTATTCACACACATAAACAAATACTTTTGTACACACGCACTAACATGCAATAATCGTTAATTCTGCTAAATATTTTTAATAAGTAAATTAATTTCGATCTGCCAACGTTAAAAAAGAATATATACGTCATTGCATGTTGTTTTATTTTTTTTTTTTTTTTTTGATAATTAACGCAACAACTGCAAAATAAAGCAACAATAAGTTTGTGATTTTTATGGGTAAATAACGAGAGTCAATAAGTGTTAATGTTGGTACAAACAATATGATCTAATCATTATTTAGACTTGATCCAATGATGATCAAAGTAAATGACCTGTCGTATTTGATAATGATGTAATGAAATCATTGTCAAATTGAGTATGATCCATAAATGACAATGCGAGAAACTTTTGATAAATTTAGGATTACTTGGTCGACAGTACAAAGACATCTTGATGAAATCGAAAATATATCTAATCGAGATATTTGTATTCCGTATCAATTTGTCGAATACGAACTAATATCAACGAGGAAGAATTTGCACATCGTTACTGACCAGATAACGAAGTGACATAAATCCTAAGCTTAATTGTTACCATAAATGATTAATTGTTACCATAAATTGTTACCATAAGTCCTATACAGCAACTTGAATTGACACTAATCAATAACTTTCTCCGGAACTAAGCAGCTGTACCTACATATAATCTAGGTTTGATATTGAATATCGTGCGATTGATGGTATCCCACCGTCATAATTTATTTTGTATTACTATAACCAATTGCCAATGATATTCACTACCTACAGTTAGAATAGTTACATAATGAATTGCTGAAAAAACTGTCGGCATTAAATATGAACAATAAACGAGCAACATACTAATGAAAGAATGGATCCATGAAAATAATGAACCAGCTTAGCCAAAAAGTTATAACAAATCCACTGTATTCATTTGATATAACGTCATTGAATTGCCATTTGCTCTAAATCTATGGAAGATTTCATAAAAAATGAAATGTCTCGAAATGCCAATAGCTTTCAAATTCATCTCGAATCATATTTCTCATTATGGCATGAATATTTTTATGAAAGGTGACTTGAAAATATACAGAAGAAATGACAAAGTCGCAATTGATTTGAAAATAATTAAAAAAAAAATTATATCTAACTGTGTGTCTAACTTTAAATTAATTAATTAAATGAAAAATTGCTTAAGGATACTCTATAATATTACATGATTGAAATATGGTTTACCATTGTGTCGGATATTAAGTCGATATGAATAATTGGAATATTTGTATTAATCAGCTAATCGAGTGTATTTGTTTTTGTATCTTTTAGTAATCATTTTTCAAAAGAAAATTACTTTGGTTTCCTTTTCTCTGTTTCTACTTTTCAGCAAAGCAAAACAATTCCATGAGTTATAAATTGCCATATAGGACATTAGAAATCATGGATTTAAGGGACAGCAGGCTTTATGCTTTGATGTGCGCTTATCAACTAATATTCGTACCATGTATCGTATTAGGTTACGTAGGATTCGATTGCATGTTCGTCAATTTATCCATTCAAGTAATTGCACAGTTCTCCATATTATCCTGTAAAGTGAAATCAATATTAAATAATTCTAAAAATTATCATGAGGGTATGAAGAACATTGTACTACGACATTATCGATTGATAAGGTAAAATATGATTATATAAAAATAATTGATATGTGTGTGTGTGTATGTGTGTATAAATATATGTATAACCAATGATAAATTATTTTATTTTGAAGTTTAATAAGAAATTCCTTTAGTTTATTTACGAACACCCAAATACATATATATATTTACACACGTTATTGCATTTTGTAACATATTACAAATATTCTCATTTTCTCGATTATTTATTAGTTGTTATTTTGTTAATAAATAATTTCTTTTATGGATGGCTCGCTTCAAAAATTCAGTTCTTTCATCATTTATTTATTATTTTTTATTTCCTATTCAATTATTTATTCAGTATATTTTATTCGTTAATTCAATACCTGTTAATTATTTCAAATTTATTATTATTTATTAATTTCAATCATCTTCATGTCGTACAATATATCAAAAATAAAAAAAATATTTTCTTCTAAATAAAATCATATTGATTTTTTTCTAATTTCGTTTCAATATTGGAAATACAAGCAATAATAATGAACTCTATCGTAATATTTTACTTTTTATATATACATGAAATATAATATTTCAGATTGACGGAAAGATTGGAGGATAACTTTAATTTACCGATTATGCAGCAAATTTTGGGTACCACCGTTCATATCTGTATTTCCGGTTACTTCGTACTGACGGTAAAAATCCATGCAAATATTTTCATTTTGTTTCACTTTAACAAAGTACATAACCTCGTAGCATAAAGAAACAAACATTTTTTTGCCATTCCCTTCACTTTTCATTCATTTTGTTCACTAATATACATAATTTAGTAAAATAAACTTCCTTTGACTTGATAGGATTTACTTTAAACATAAATTCATAACTATTTTCCACAAAAATTTATAAAGAATGGCGGGGAAACGAAATTCGCATAGATATTGGAAACAATTTGTTACTTTCGATAATTTCCATGACTATTTATTAAAAAGAAAGGAAATAATTTACTCATAAATAATTCTTAAAATATAAAAATAAAATAAGTACTTATTCAGCCAAATTTTTGAAATTATACATTTATAAAAAATGTCGAACATTTTAATTTATCTCTTATATTTTCTTGAAAAAAATCAGACTTTCTTTTTGATCCAAAAAAAGAAGCATTCCGCAAAAAAATCAAGCTTTCAAAAAAACTTAAATGTAATGCAGATAATAAAGGAAATTTTTGATGCCTTTCATTTCAATATTTTTTGAAGAACTTTCTAATATAACACATTTCAACACATTTGAAGTTCCCTTTTACGAACAGCTAACATGTATTTTTGAAGATTTGCATTGAATCATCGAATTTAAAACCACGTAATAAACTTTCAATCGTCGAATGAAAGTTTAATTGTTATTAATGTTCGTTTTTATGAAATTAGCAAGCTTCTTTCGCTGTATTTGCTGATCAAGTTCGGCCACATTCGTGCAAAAATTATCTTCTAGCATGGCAAACTGATAAACAAACAGATCAATTTCCATACCTAACGATTGTATTAATTTAAAGATGGATGACATTCCTTGATTTAAAAAACAAGGAGCGATGTTCAATGAGTTTTCTATCATCGCGGATCCGATGATGATAGTTTAACGAGCCAAAGTCCCAATTCAAAATGATTAAAACTTTCATTCGTATTTTTCGTAAATCCGTAAAGTCGATGTAGCAACAAAGTATCCTTACTTTAATCTTCATTAATATTCTTTAATTTCTTCAAAATGTTTTTCGATAAAGCTTTTATATTCATGGTTAAAAGTGTCTTATTCAATTTTTACCATTTCCTTCCTACCAATTGCACCATGATTCTGTATTGTGTAAACAATAATGATGTACAGGATGCACATTTGTAAATCTGTAATGGTGAATTGTTGATCGATTTAGTTGTTCTTGCATTGAATTTTATTTTCCCGACGTAGCGCATGTAAATTTATTGTTAATGAATTTTACTCTTTGTTTTGCACATTTTTTTTTGTACAACTAACAAACTGCACATATACGTATGTACATATAAGTTTTCGGGAATTGCAATAAAATAAAAAACGATTGAATACTTGAATGAAATTGTATGTAAATGATACCATCGTTCGATTTATGAGCATTATACGAAACAGTTACGTTATAATCACTATAACTCCGCCATTTTTTATAGATACCCTTCATAACGGTTTACATTCAGAAAATGTAAAGAAAAAATTGATTTCTTTTTTATCCAATGTACGTCATTAATTTATATGATAACATTTAATCGATTCGTTTCATTTTTTTCACTTTTAGGGTAAGGAAACGAAGGATAATTTAAAATCGTTCGTGTTCCTTGTGTACATATTTGCCGTGGTATGCACTCTTTTTATTTACTGTTTCATCGGCGAGTGTTTTATTCAGGAAGTAAATAAACTAACAATAATTTCTTGTACAATTGAAATATCAATTACCTGATTAATATTATTTATTTTATTCGATTAGAGTTCTAATTATGGTAATGCCATTTATAATTACGACTGGTATAACTTACCGGTAACAGAATCGAAATTTTTTCTTATTTGTATGGCACGAACGAAGAAGCCGCAATTTTTAACATCTGGCAAATTTGCTGTCTTGTCCTTGTCCATGTTCACGGACGTAAGTACACTATGATTGATTTTTTTCTATTTTCAATTTATGTTCCTTGCTGTAACAATACAATTGTTTTTTTCCTTATAAATATTATTTATTTCTTTAATATTTGCAGATCCTCAAAACTTCTATGGGATATTTGTCGGTATTGAGAACATTTTTGTAAACAGAACTAATGCGAAGTGGATTACGTAGTAACAAATTTTTTTTGTTTTTTCTTAATTCATCTTCCTTCGTAGAGAAACAAACGATTTGTTTTTACATCGTTAATTTGTATTAGCGTTATGAATTATATAAATACAATTCTATTCGATAAAAATTCTTAGTTTCTTTCTTTATCAACAAAATTTGTATCAAATATAAGAGAACCGTGCAAGATATACCAGTTGTCTCATCTTTTCAAATAAATGGTCAATTATTTCCAATTTTATTCATTTCCATACTTATATGGGAGAAAGTAATAATAATGAAAAATTATATAACTATGTAATTCATATGTTACATAAGAGCATGGGACCCACATGTGTCTATTCAAAGAATAATTATTATCATTATTTATATATACGAATATCTAAGAATAATTAATCAATTATTTCAAAGTTAAACAATACGTATGAGCCCAACTTGTTTCTTTTTTTTTTTTTTGATTATTATTGCTTTTTAATTTATTACGTATTTATGCAAAAACAAAATTGATATTGACAAAAATATTCTTTTTTTCTTTTTACTTACATGAAAATTGAACGAACTTTCTGATCAACCACAGATACTATTTAAATATCGTCTATATTTATCCTAAATACTGCAGTTGTATGCATTTATTGTCAGTTATCTGTTCAGAATTATTATAGAAATATTAATTGTCTTTCAATGTTGAATATTCAAGATTAATTATTGGGCGATCTCATTCGCCAAACTTTGTTTGTAAGAATAAGTGCTGCATTCATTATCTTCAAAATTTATAAAGGGTTAAAATATTTTGATTATTTGAACATCAAAATGTGTATACAGCCATATTATACTTTACGTAAAATTAAAATTGAGTTAACTAATAAATAAGAATCATCTAACGAAATATAATATTTCGTTAGAAAAATGAAAGAAAAAGTGAATACAAATGTTACTCGAAAAAAAAAGTATAAACGAAAACATTTCCATGTCGATAAATGATTACGTAAAATGTATAATAAATAATAACGATTAATGATAAATAATAATAAAATGAAAAATTTGCAAAAACAACGTCAAATCCCACGGAATCCAAAGGATGTGTAAAAAAAAAAAAGAAAAAAAAAAAAGTATAATCAATTTGAGAAAATAGTGAAAGTATAATTTCAGGAAATAAAGAGATTGTTTGGTTGCAAATGAAAAAGAATAATTTTAAAAATAAAGAAAAAGAATTCTTGTATGAAACAATTGATAATTAAAAAAAGAAAAAAAAATGAAGAAAAAGTTTCCTTTTTTTGCTCAGAAATCATGTATGTCCTTAAAAAAACTATACTCGTTACAAGCTCTAACGTTAAAACCATTAAAATAAAGGACAAAACGTTAAAGACATTTAATTCCATCGCACGATTACTTACGAATACTTGTATCCGTGAAATAGAATAAAATTTTATTTTTTTTAAACCACCACCATAAATTCAGGCACATTCAATATCCTTCGTTCGTCGTATAACGCAGAACTAGAAGTAAAAAGAGAACAAAAGGACGATCGAATGAAAAGTTGTAAAGGGGTTGGAAACATTTTTATATTACCGGTAAACCGTTAAACTTTGAACTGTGACCGAGCGAAGAAGGGCGTTTATATCCAAGGTTATGAGGTTTTCTCTTTCCAAGCTATGATCACCCTCTTTCTTAAAAAAAAAAAAAAAAAAAAAAAAAAAAAGACAGAAAAAGAATAAAGACAAAAATGGCAAAAATTTCAATGAAAGATAATTCGAATGGAATTATAAAAACTTTTATATGAGAGGTTATGAAACAAAGGGATGTCCTACGGTGGTAAACCGAAGCGGTGAGAGGACATTTTTTATGTATACTCGAATACCCTTCCCATCCCTACCTTCTCCCACCCCCTACCCCTCCACTCGCCCTCCACTCATCAACCACCCTTAATCGATGAACGTAACAAAGTAACAGTTTAACCCGTTAATGGAAGGGGTTTTAGAGACGAGTTATTTCTCAATATTTTTTTTTCGTCGACTTGATATTAACTATTCACCCAACCTCTAGACGCATATAACAACTTTTCAAACGAAGTTTACCAGGGAGGACGATCGACTTTTTTGCCATCAGTTTATCGTGAACCTTCGAAAGTATAAAATGGGAAAGGACAGCATTGAAGTAAGATAAAAAGTTTGGTTTCTTTTTCTTTTTCGTTTTTTCTCTTTTCTTTCTCTCTCTCTCTCTCTCTCTCTCTCTCTCTCTCTCTCTCTCTCTTTCTCTCTCTCTCTCTCTCTCTCTCTATTTTTTTTTCTTTTTTAACCGTAGAACGAGTCTCGTGTCTAATATACGATTATCGATCACATTTATTTCAATTGGATATTATTTTTCTTGAATTTTATTAAGGAATTTATTTTTATTTCTTATATGTATATTCACATGCAATTGCATTTCTATAACGTGCAGATATTATTAGATTTTTTTTATTCTTATGTTATTCTTCATGTTATTGCACTTAAGTGACAATTCTTAACGATGTTTCATTTATTTCTCTTGTTTCTTTTTTGTTTTTTGTTTTTTGTTTTTTTTTCTTTTTTTTCTTTTTAAGTAGACAATTATAATCTCGTTCGTTTGATTTTTGATCGTGAACAATTATTTAATTAGACGAATAATAATTTGAAAGAAAATAAATTTTCGTATTATTATTACCACGTGAATATAATAAAATAATGAAACAATACTATTTAATGATGATATTGTATTCATTCGTTGTTTAATCATCGAGGAAAATTTTTTACTGACAATTTTATTGGATTTTCAAAACGAAGTGTTAACAAATTTTTATTTCGGAAAAATGATATTATTAAAAAAAAAGAAAAAAGAAAAAAGAAAGAACAAAAATTATTCTAATAAGAATTATTTATTTTCCACGAGAGAGAGAGAGAGAGAGAGAGAGAGAGAGAGAGAGAGAGAAAGATTATTGGATTTATTGGATTTTCAAAACGAAGTGTTAACAAATTTTTATCTCGGAAACATGATATTATAAAAAAAAAAAAAAAAAGTAAGAAAGAAAACAAAAATTATTCTAACAAGAATTATTTATTTTTTTCAACGAGAGAGAGAGAGAGAGAGAGAGAGAAAGATTATTGAATTTATTGGATTTTCAAAACGAAGTGTTAACAAATTTTTATCTCGGAAACATGATATTATAAAAAAAAAAAAAAGTAAGAAAGAAAACAAAAATTATTCTAACAAGAATTATTTATTTTACACGAGAGAGAGAGATAGAGAGAGAGAGAGTGAGAGAGTGAGAGAGAGAGAGAGAGAGAGAGAGAGAGAGAGAGAGAGATATTAAAATATTTATTGTTATCTATTTAATGGAATGTTTTGAGTTAACTTCAACGGTCAATTTTGTTTCTCGATAAAAAAAAAAAAAAATATTTCGAATAAGAAAACTTGCTTTTTTTTTTTCTTTTGTCCCTTTGTTTTTATTGAAGCATATATATCTCTATTATAAAAGTATTATATATTCGGAAAAAAGTTGACCTTGAAATATACGTATTGAAATATATATTACATTAATTGTAATAAAATGCATTTAGAATCCTAATGTAACAAGATTAATCGAAAATTTATTTAAATCATATTAATCAATTAGATTTTTATTTTTCATTATAGGAAATAGGAATGACCAACGTTTTGAAATCATTCAATTGGAACACAAGGCTCTTAAAATTGGTTGGAATTTGGCCATTGGAGAACAACGATCTAATTTTTTTCTTCTTCTTCATATATCTTTCAATTCACTGTTCTTTAACATTCGCACATTTGATTTACGCTCCAAAAACCATCGACATTGTTGTATGTAACATAGCGGAGAATATTATGCTAACGATGACGTTAACGAAGATAACAATCTTTAGAATCAACAAAGAATCATTGGGTAAATTGTTGATGGAAATAAAGGAGTTTACACTCTCTGAGAAATACAATAGTAAAGAGCAAAAAGTGATATTACTGAAGTATAGTAAATTACCGCCACGTTTTATACTAACAGCAATTATTTCAATGACAATATCTACTTCATTGTATTATGTGAATGGAGTTAATATTGGAGTACAAATTGGTAATTCCAAAAATTTTTTTCTTTTTTTTTTCTCTCTCTCTCTTTTTTTATACGTCCTCCATTATCACAATTTTCATATTAATTCCTACATGGAGCATCGACCTTTGTAATTTGTCAAATATTCCTTTGTTTTCTTTCATTTCATTGAATCATTAGACGTATCTATGTATACAAACACAGAACACAAGCAACAATCGTAATAATACAAAATTTGTACAATATATACGGGTACGTTTCTAATGTCAATAAGTGCGTCAGTGTTGGTTTAGAAACTTTCATTAGTTATCATTTTAATTTGATTCGATGATATGCTAAATGGATGATCAGCAGAATTTGATAATGATGTTTTAAAACCATAGCTTAAGTCGGATCCAAGATTGACAGTGCCAGAAACAGCTGATACATTTGAGATTATTTGATCGACAGTACAAAGACAACTTCATGAAATCGAAAAGATATATCTAGTCGAGGTATTTGTATTCCGTATCAATTATCGAATACGAATTAACATTAGCAAGAAAGAATTTGTACATCGTTATTTACCAGGCAACGAAGTGATCCAATTTTAAGCTTAATCGTTACCGTAGATGAGAAATGGTGTCCTATACAGCAACTTGAAACAATATCAATCAAAAACTTTCTCTGGGACCAATCAGCTGTTTCCACATCTAAATAAGATTTGACATTGAACAAGGTGCTATCGTGCGTTTGATGGTACCGCAACGGCATAATTCATTTTGAGTTGTCATAATCAATTGCCGTTAATGTTTATTATCCACAATTAGAACGATTACATAACAAGTTGTTGATAAAATGGTTGACATTGGTCAACAATAAACGTGTCATACCGCAACATACTAATGGTGGAATCCGTGCAGCAAAAAAACAACTCAAGAAAATAATAAATCAACATTGCTAGAAAATTTTACCGAATTCACGATATTCATTCGATATCATACCATCGAATTATCATTTATTTTATCATCTATGGAATATTTCATTGAAAATAAAATGTCTCGAAGTATCAATGAATAGCTTTCATCCCAGCGCGCATATTTTCATGAGAATGAAATTGAATATTTACAGAAGAAATGGCAAATACGCTATTGATTAGAAAACATTGGGTGATTCGGAAAGTAATTTCATTTTGTCCCAACAGAATATTTAATTGTATTTTTTTGCATCCAACTTCACACTTAAGCCCCATAATCATTATAAATTTTGAGAACTGATATAGCAAGGCTTGTGTGTGAAAAAATCCAATTGATTCTACGCAGTAGTTTTTGGTTGGTACCCTTTTAAATATGGAAAGCAATTAGCAGCATTTTCGTCATATTTTATTTTTTAATATAGAAAAGGTAAAAATACTGTTCAAGCCAGAAAGAAATTAACCGATGTGTATGGAGAAGATGTGTTGACAGTACGCCAGTGCCAGAACTGGTTTGCAAAATTTCAATTCGGCAATTTTGATGTCGAAGATGCACCACGTTCTGGAAGCCCGGTTGAAGCTGATAAAGAGACGATAAAGATATTAATTGATGCAATCCGACGAATAACAACACATGTAATCGGTGAGAGTTTAAATTTATCAAATTCAACTGTTTATGACCACTTGAAAGGTCTGGGTTTAACCTCGAAGCTTGATATATGGATTCCCCATGTTTTCACGGAGAGATATTTGTGTCGTCGCGTTGACGTCTGTGATTCGCTTCTCGAACGTCACGAAAATGATCCATTTTTGAAGCGCATCATTACTGGGGACGAAAAATGAGTTGTATATAACAATGTCAAACGCAAGAGATCATGGAGCAAAAAAGATGAATCGGCTCAAACCATTTCCAAAGCCAATATCTATCAAAAAAGGTAATGCTGTCTATTTGGTGGAATTTTAAAGGAATCGTTTTCTTTGAGATTTTACCGGATAACACAACAATTAATTCGGAAGTCTACTGTCATCAACTGGACAAACTGAATGATGCACTTCAACAGAAAAGGCCAGAATTAATCAACAGAAAAGGTGTAGTGTTCCACCAAGATAATGCGAGACCTCATACAAGTTTAGTCTCTCGCCAAAAGCTTTTACAGCTTGAATGGAATACAATGCCACATCCACCATATGTTTCAAATCTGGCACCTTCGGATTATTATTTGTTCCGATCACTGCAAAATTTGTTAGACGGTAAAACCTTCACTTCAAATGAGGAGGTCAAAAATTACCTCGATCAATTTTTTGCCAGCAAAGACCAAAAATTTGATGAGCGTGGAATCATGCTACTACCAGAAAGATGGCAAAAGGTATTGGACCAGAATGGCCAATATATAATTTAATAAAATATTTGTTCATTATACGAAAATTGTCTTTCATTTTCACAAAAAAAAAAAAAACAAAATGACTTTCCGAATAACCCAATAATGAAAAAAAAAAGAAAAGAAAAGAAAAAGAAAAACTGTATGCGCATGTCTAATTTTAAATTAATCGATTACTTATAAGTTACCTCATAATATTATACGAGTAATATGCTTTAACATTGTATCGAACATTAACTCGATATGAATATTTTGGAATATTCGTTTTAATCGACGAATTGATTGTCTTGTTTTCGCATTGTTTCAGAAATTTTTTTCTTAAAAAAAAAAAAAAAAGAAATTATTTTTTTTTCCTTCCTCGTCTTTTTTATTTTTTCAGCGAAACAAAACAATTCCATGGGTTATCAGTTACCATACAAAACATTACAAATTATCGATTTACGGGACAGCAGGATTTACGCTTTGATTTGTGCTTATCAAACAATGGTCGTACCTTCTATAGTTTTTGGTTACGTAGGAATCGATTGCATATTTGTCAATTTGTCCGTTCTAGTAATCGCACAATTCGCCATATTATCCGATAAGGTGAATGAAGTGTTAAATAATTCTGAAAATTGTCATGATGGTATTAAGAAACTTGTATTACGACATTATCATTTGATAAGGTAATGTATCATATCATTATATAAAATCAGTTAATATTTATATATCGTTTTTTAATTATTTCTTATCTATCATTTCATTATTTATTTATTATATAATTAAATATTTATTAATTGTAACTTCTTATCATAAAAGTATATTGAAAATAAATACAGATTAAACTTCACTGTTGATAACCTACAAATTTCTTTCTTTCTTTCTTCCTTTTTTTTCGAATTTTCTTAATAATAGAAAAACAAACAAATATAACGGACTCTATCGTGTAATATTACGTTTCTAATATTTACATGAAATATTTCAGATTGGCGGAAAAATTGGAGGATAACTTTAATATCGTGATCATGCAACAATTGTTGGGCACCATCATCCATCTTTGTATTTCCGGTTATCATCTACTGATGGTACACAAACATGCGAATAATTATTCTTTTCTTTTTCATTTTAAAGGCGTACATAACATTTCTATAATTTTTTTTTCTCCTTTTTAATAAATCTATTGTACAATTATTTGTGAGATCAAACTTCGTTTCTGATGGAACAAATTGAAAAGATACAATTGCAAAGTTTTCTCAATTAAAAGTAATGAAAAATGACGGATGAACAGGCATTGACGTAAACGAATGAAAAAAAAATTCGATAATTATGATAATTCTCAGGTCTATCGATTAAAATAAAAATAAAAAATAATTTACTCTGAAAATATAAGAATAAAACGAATTTTATTTCAGCTGAAATTTGGAAATTATATTTTTATACAAAATGACGGACGGTAACAGTTTTCATTTTTTATTGCTTTTGAAAAGAATTGCTCTTCTTTATAAATAGAATTCTTTTTATAAAAGAAGAAGAAGAAAAAAAAAATGCTTTGGAAAGAAAATCGAGCCGACAGGAAGTCTTAAATTTAATACAGATAATGATCGAAAAAAATTCAAATCTCTTTTACATCTCTTTAGATTAATTCAAAAGTTATTATTGATAAGAATTTCGAAATTTACTAATTACGAAAAAAAAAAAAAAAAAGAAAATAACAAATCTGAAGTTTCCTATTACATTTACAAACAAATAACAATTATTTTTATATACTCGCAATGAATCATCGATTCAAGGACGATGTAATGAACTTTCAATCGTCGAAAAAAATTTTAATTGATATTAATGTTCGTATTTTTGAAATAAGCAAGCCTTTTTTTGGCAGTTTTTTGCGAGTCAAGTTCAACAATAATTGTGCGAAATTTATTTTCTTATGTGGCATACTGATGAATGAGAAAATCAATTTCCATATTCAACAGTTACATTATTTCGAATCGGATCAGCAATCGGATCATTAATTCGTATTTTTCGTAATTTCGCAAAGTCAACGTAGCTACAAAATATCTTTACTTTGTTCTGAATTTCTCCAAAACGTTGTTCGATAAAAACTTTATATTCATAATTAAAATTGTCTGATTCAATCTTTGCATTCTCTTTGTTACCAACTGTTACCATGATCCTGAATCGCGTAAACATTAATGATGCATAAAATGCTCATTTGTTAAACTAAATGATGTGAATGATGAAATGATTATCGAATGAGTTTGTCATTATATCTATTTCTACTTTATCGATTGATCCTTTGTGAATTTATTATGGTTCTCAGTTTTTATACTACGCGTTAGATTCTTCGTACATTGCAATCGTTATCAATTCTTTTCATCAGTAATAGCAATTATTTTTTTTTCCGCCATTTTTTTATAATTCCGCCATTTTTGATGGACATCTTTCATAATTATTTGCATTCAGAAATTTTTCTGTTTCCAAAAAATGAAATCATTTTGTTTCCAAAAAAATGTCATGTACAACCTTAATTAATATGATAACATCTAATCGATTTTGTTTCTTTTTTTTTTCTTTTTTTTTTTTTACTTTTAGAGTAAAGAATCGAAAGATAGTTTAACATTGATCTTGTTCATTTTGTACGGCTTTTGCGTGATGGGCACACTTTTTATTTACTGTTTCATCGGTGAATATCTTATTCAGGAAGTAAATAAAACGATTTATCTTAATAATATCTTGATTGAATTATCAATTGTCATATTAATGTCATTCATTTTTATTCAATTAGAGTATCAATTTTGGTAATGCCATTTACAATTACGACTGGTATAACTTATCGTCGATGGACTCGAAGTTTTTTCTTATTTGTATGATACGAACCAAGAAGCCGCTATATTTAACTTCTGGCAAATTTGTTATCTTGTCCTTGACCATTTTCACAGATGTAAGTACACTTAGAATGAGTTTCCTTTTTATTTTTACATTATATTATTGGTTGCAACAATACATCTATTTTATTATTATTATTATTATTATTATTATTATTATTATTATTATTATTATTATTTATTTGATAATATTTTCAGATCGTCAAATCTTCGATGGGATACTTATCGGTACTGCGTACATTTTTGTGAAATGGACAAAAGTGAGATGTAGTAACAATTCGTTTCTTTTTTTTTTTTCTTTTTCTTTTTTACGATATCCTTCGTATAAAGGCAAACATTTTGTCTATAATTATTGATTTGTACTGTCGTTATAAAATGTTTACATAATATTTTAAAACGATTTCTCTTTTTAAAAGATATTGCCCATTATCTCTGATTTCGTTGATTTCAACATGTGCATTATCATAAGCTAAAAATTATAATGATCCAAAAAAAAATTCATTAGAAAAATTAAAATAAATATATATATACTCATATAAGTATAGATAAAAACGAAAAGTCTGTTAAGGAAGAAAATAGGGTCAATATCTTATCAGAAAAGAATTATTGTTTCTATTAAGGATACCCAAAGTCAACTATTGTAAAATAAAACAAATATATAAGTCCAATTCATTTTTTTTTTCTTTTTTTTTTTTTTTTTTTTTTAGTATTTGATATTAAATTATAACCATCGTTATCAAATGCCATTTTTTCTATAAATTTTCAATTTCTCTCTATAATGAAAAATATGATTCGAGATGAACCTGAAAATTACTTTTATTTGCAGAGATTTTATTTTCAATGAAATATTCCATAGATGATAAAATAAATGATAATTCGATGATATGATATCGAATGAATATCGTGAATTCGGTAAAATTTTCTAGCAATGTTGATTTATTATTTTCTTGAGTTGTTTTTTTGCTGCACGGATTCCACCATTAGTATGTTGCGGTATGACACGTTTATTGTTGACCAATGTCAACCATTTTATCAACAACTTGTTATGTAATCGTTCTAATTGTAGATAATAAACATTAACGGCAATTGATTATGACAACTCAAAATGAATTATGACGTTGCGGTACCATCAAACGCACGATAGTACCTTGTTCAATGTTAAATCTTATTTAGATGTGGAAACAGCTGATTGGTCCCAGAGAAAGTTTTTGATTGGTATTGTTTCAAGTTGCTGTATAGGACACTATTTCTCATCTACGGTAACGATTATGCTTAAAATTGGATCACTTCGTTGCCTGGTAAATAACGATGTACAAATTCTTTCTTGCTAATGTTAATTCGTATTCGATAATTGATACGGAATACAAATACCTCGACTAGATATATCTTTTCGATTTCATGAAGTTGTCTTTGTACTGTCGATCAAATAATCTCAAATGTGTCAGCTGTTCATTGTATTATCAATTATGGATCAGATTTTTAAATCATTGTCGAACAACTTTCGTCGATAATCGATGTTTTCAGTATCTTTAAAAATTCTAATAAAATAATAGATTTTAATTAATTGAACATCAAAATCTATAAACGAACATATAATATTTAATATGAAATTAAAGTCGAGAATTTATGAACAAAAATTGATAAACGAAATATAATATTCTTTCTCAAAAAATAAAAATCAAAGATATTTCAACTTCATGAATATCACAATTGGAATTTAAAAAATCGAATAAATAAAAGCAATTAATAAGATAGAAATAAAAATGAAAAGTATCTAAAGAAAGTAAAAATTTGTAGAAAGTAAATGATATCTAAATAGAAAAAGAAAAAAAAGAACTCATGTGAGAGAATAACGAAAGTAAAATCTAAGTAAAAAAAAAAAACAATAAACGAGATCACAATTAAAAAATAATAATATAAAAATAAAGAAAGAAAAAGAATAAAAAAAGAAGTAGACAAAGAAATGTAAACATTAATGGCTCACGGCTGCAAAAGTTCGTAAGCAAACAATGCAAAATTTCGCATAAGTAATTGCAGTGATTTCCCAGAACAAATCATACAAATATAAATCAATTTCAAATCGTATTTGTACAGTATTTGTTATATTTCATAAAAATCATTCTTTCCTCTTTGATTTTATAATTATTAATGATGTAATCGATTTTTGTTTCTATCAGAAATCTTGAAATAGATCGATACTTCACTCAGCACAATCAAAATTTCGTCATTGTCAAAAACATCAGCATGTTCTCCATAATGTTTTTCAGTACGTAATGAAAATCATTGATACGATCTGCTAAATCGAGAAATCCTAAAATACTGTAAAGACATCCGTAAAATGAAAATGATAGGAACAATGAATTCCGAATTTCCAATGGCCAAATTTCAGAAAAAGCGAGTAATCGATTGTATCAGGTTATCGCTTTCAGGATATTAATGAGCAATAAAACATCTTCATAATCTGTGAAAGTGTTGACAAAAATATTAATAGGAATCGTTTAGCCATTTCTATCCATTGTAATTAAAAAATTTCAAATGTACATAAATAATAATATTTAAATATAAAAAAATTTGAGAGCAGCACCGTTTTCTTGGATGATACACTCCATTCTACTTAACGTACTTAACGTATTTAGTATAAATGAAACATTTTTTATAGAAAATCAATTTTAAAGTACAAGAAAATATGAAATAAAATAAAAAACTTATCAAGTCAACGATCATACCGCGTTGAAAAGCACCAGTTCTCGTCCGATCACTGAAGTTAAGCAACGTTGGGCACGGTTAGTACTTGGATGGGTGACCGCTTGGGAACACCGTGTGTTGTTGACATTTTTTTACTTTCTTTTTTATTTTTTTTTATTTTTATAAACACCCTAAAATACAAGAAAATGATATGCGTCATTGTACGTCACTTCTACACATTAGCACCGAATCTAAAATGCCTGTTTCGTTAATCGCAATCTTACTTCCTAACAAAGCAAAGAAACTAAAGAATTTTGTATGTACCCTTTTTTTTTTATATGGTACACCACATCTTACTTAACGAAATTAATATACTTTGTACAAATGAAATATACTTTAGAATAAATCAATTTTTTTAGGGGTAAAAATACATATAAAATGAGATAACTGATCAGTCAACAATCATACCGCGTTGAAAAACACCAGTTCTCGTCCGATCACTGAAGTTAAGCAACGTTGGGCACGGTTAGTACTTGGATGGGTGACCGCTTGGGAACACCGTGTGTTGTTGACATTTTTTTACTTTTTTCTTTATTTTTTTTTTATAAACACCCTAAAATACAAGAAAATGATATGCGTCATTGTACGTCACTTCTACTTATCAGCACCGAATCTAAGATGCCTGTTTCGTAGATCGCAACCTTTTACCCGATAAAGAGATGAAATCAAAGAATTTTGTATGTACTCGTTTTTTTATATAGTACATTACATTTTACTTAACGGACTTAATATACTTTGTACAAATGAAATATACTTTAGAATAAATCAATTTTTTTAGGGGTAAAAATACATATAAAATGAGATAACTGATCAGTCAACGATCATACCGCGTTGAAAAACACCAGTTCTCGTCCGATCACTGAAGTTAAGCAACGTTGGGCACGGTTAGTACTTGGATGGGTGACCGCTTGGGAACACCGTGTGTTGTTGACATTCTTTTTGTTGTTTTTCATTATACTTTTTGTATAAACAACCAAAATTGCAATCAAATGATGAGCATCGTCGAACTTAACTCATCAGTCGCCAGCACACAATCTACGATACCTGTAACCCTAAACACAATTTTACTTCCCCACAAAGACGAAGAATCTAAAAAACAAATGCATATAAAATATATGAAAGAAGATGTATATATATTTCTGTTTAATCATACATATCATTTTAGGTGACAGACTTAATACCTTCAGTAGGAATAAAAAATTCTTAAGAATAAATCAATCTTGAGGAACAGTGAAATGAGGAATAAAGTGGTTAAGTTGGCAAATCAACGATCATACCACGTTGTGAAGCACCAATTCTCGTCCGATTACTGAAGTTAAGCAACGTTGGGCACGGTTAGTATTTGGATGGGGATGACCGCTTGGGAACACCGTGTGTTGTTGACATTTTTTTACTTTCTTTTTTATTTCTTTTTTTATAAACAACCTAAAATACAAGAAAATGATACGTGTCATTGTACGTCATTGCTACTCATCAGCACTGAATCTAAGATGCCTGTTTCGTTCATCGCAATCTTATACCCAACAAAGAGATGAAACTAAAGAATTTTGTATGTACTCCTTTTCTTTTATATGGTACACTACATTTTACTTAAGGGACGCAAAATACTTTGTACAAATGAAATATACTCTAGAATAAATCAATTCATTAGAAGTAAAAATGCATATAAAATGAGATAACTGATCAGTCAACGACCATACCGCGTTGAAAAACACCAGTTCTCGTCCGATCACTGAAGTTAAGCAACGTTGGGCACGGTTAGTACTTGGATGGGTGACCGCTTGGGAACACCGTGTGTTGTTGACATTCTTTTTGTTCTTCATTATAATTTTTTTATAAACAACCTAAAATACAAGAAAATGATACGTGTCATTGTACGACACTTCTACTCATCAGCACCGAACCTAAGATGCCTGTTTCGTTGATCGCAATCTTACTTCCTATCAAAGCAAAGAAACTAAATAATTTTGTATGTACTCTTTTTTTTATATGGTACACCACATTTTACTTAACGAACTTAATATACTTTGTACAAATGAAATATACTCTAGAATAAATCAATTCATTAGACGTAAAAATGCATATAAAATGAGATAACTGATCGTCAACGACCATACCGCGTTGAAAAACACCAGTTCTCGTCCGATCACTGAAGTTAAGCAACGTTGGGCACGGTTAGTACTTGGATGGGTGACCGCTTGGGAACACCGTGTGTTGCTGACATTCTTTTTGTTCTTCATTATAATTTTTTTATAAACACCCTAAAATACAAGAAAATGATACGTGTCATTGTACGACACTTCTACTCATCAGCACCGAACTTAAGATGCCTGTTCCGTTCATCGCAATTTTACTTTCTAACAAAACGAAAAAACTAAAGAAATTTGTATGTACTCTTTTTTTATATGGTACACTACATTTTACTTAAGGGACGTAAAATACTTTGTACAAATGAAATATACTCTAGAATAAATCAATTTTTTTGGAAGTAAAAATACATATAAAATGAGATAAATGATCAGTCAACGATCATACCGCGTTGAAAAACACCAGTTCTCGTCCGATCACTGAAGTTAAGCAACGTTGGGCACGGTTAGTACTTGGATGGGTGACCGCTTGGGAACACCGTGTGTTGTTGACATTTTTTTACTTTTTTCTTTATTTTTTTTTTATAAACACCCTAAAATACAAGAAAATGATATGCGTCATTGTACGTCACTTCTACTTATCAGCACCGAATCTAAGATGCCTGTTTCGTAGATCGCAACCTTTTACCCGATAAAGAGATGAAATCAAAGAATTTTGTATGTACTCGTTTTTTTATATAGTACATTACATTTTACTTAACGGACTTAATATACTTTGTACAAATGAAATATACTTTAGAATAAATCAATTTTTTTAGGGGTAAAAATACACATAAAATGAGATAACTGATCAGTCAACGATCATACCGCGTTGAAAAACACCAGTTCTCGTCCGATCACTGAAGTTAAGCAACGTTGGGCACGGTTAGTACTTGGATGGGTGACCGCTTGGGAACACCGTGTGTTGTTGACATTCTTTTTGTTGTTTTTCATTATACTTTTTGTATAAACAACCAAAATTGCAATCAAATGATGAGCATCGTCGAACTTAACTCATCAGTCGCCAGCACACAATCTACGATACCTGTAACCCTAAACACAATTTTACTTCCCCACAAAGACGAAGAATCTAAAAAACAAATGCATATAAAATATATGAAAGAAGATGTATATATATTTCTGTTTAATCATACATATCATTTTAGGTGACAGACTTAATACCTTCAGTAGGAATAAAAAATTCTTAAGAATAAATCAATCTTGAGGAACAGTGAAATGAGGAATAAAGTGGTTAAGTTGGCAAATCAACGATCATACCACGTTGTGAAGCACCAATTCTCGTCCGATTACTGAAGTTAAGCAACGTTGGGCACGGTTAGTATTTGGATGGGGATGACCGCTTGGGAACACCGTGTGTTGTTGACATTTTTTTACTTTCTTTTTTATTTCTTTTTTTATAAACAACCTAAAATACAAGAAAATGATACGTGTCATTGTACGTCATTGCTACTCATCAGCACTGAATCTAAGATGCCTGTTTCGTTCATCGCAATCTTATACCCAACAAAGAGATGAAACTAAAGAATTTTGTATGTACTCCTTTTCTTTTATATGGTACACTACATTTTACTTAAGGGACGCAAAATACTTTGTACAAATGAAATATACTCTAGAATAAATCAATTCATTAGAAGTAAAAATGCATATAAAATGAGATAACTGATCGTCAACGACCATACCGCGTTGAAAAACACCAGTTCTCGTCCGATCACTGAAGTTAAGCAACGTTGGGCACGGTTAGTACTTGGATGGGTGACCGCTTGGGAACACCGTGTGTTGCTGACATTCTTTTTGTTCTTCATTATAATTTTTTTATAAACACCCTAAAATACAAGAAAATGATACGTGTCATTGTACGACACTTCTACTCATCAGCACCGAACTTAAGATGCCTGTTCCGTTCATCGCAATTTTACTTTCTAACAAAACGAAAAAACTAAAGAAATTTGTATGTACTCTTTTTTTATATGGTACACTACATTTTACTTAAGGGACGTAAAATACTTTGTACAAATGAAATATACTCTAGAATAAATCAATTTTTTTGGAAGTAAAAATACATATAAAATGAGATAAATGATCAGTCAACGATCATACCGCGTTGAAAAACACCAGTTCTCGTCCGATCACTGAAGTTAAGCAACGTTGGGCACGGTTAGTACTTGGATGGGTGACCGCTTGGGAACACCGTGTGTTGTTGACATTTTTTTACTTTCTTTCTTATTTTTTTTTATAAACAACCTAAACAACAATAAAATGATATGCGTCATTGTACGTTACTTCTACTCATTAGCACCGAATCTAAGCTACATGTTTCGTTGATTGCAATCTTATACCCAATAAAGAGATGAAACTAAAGAATTTTGTATGTACTCCTTTTTTTTATATGGTACACTACATTCTACTTAATGGATGTGAAATACTTTATACAAATAAAATATACTTTAAAATAAATGAATTTTTTAGAAGTAAAAATACATATAAAATGAAAGTATTTATCAGTCAACGACCATACCGCGTTGAAAAACACCAGTTCTCGTCCGATCACTGAAGTTAAGCAACGTTGGGCACGGTTAGTACTTGGATGGGTGACCGCTTGGGAACACCGTGTGTTGTTGACATTCTTTTTGTTCTTCATTATAATTTTTTTATAAACAACCTAAAATACAAGAAAATGATACGTGTCATTGTACGACACTTCTACTCATCAGCACCGAACCTAAGATGCCTGTTTCGTTGATCGCAATCTTACTTCCTATCAAAGCAAAGAAACTAAATAATTTTGTATGTACTCTTTTTTTTATATGGTACACCACATTTTACTTAACGAACTTAATATACTTTGTACAAATGAAATATACTCTAGAATAAATCAATTCATTAGACGTAAAAATGCATATAAAATGAGATAACTGATCGTCAACGACCATACCGCGTTGAAAAACACCAGTTCTCGTCCGATCACTGAAGTTAAGCAACGTTGGGCACGGTTAGTACTTGGATGGGTGACCGCTTGGGAACACCGTGTGTTGCTGACATTCTTTTTGTTCTTCATTATAATTTTTTTATAAACACCCTAAAATACAAGAAAATGATACGTGTCATTGTACGACACTTCTACTCATCAGCACCGAACTTAAGATGCCTGTTCCTTTCATCGCAATTTTACTTTCTAACAAAACGAAAAAACTAAAGAAATTTGTATGTACTCTTTTTTTATATGGTACACTACATTTTACTTAAGGGACGTAAAATACTTTGTACAAATGAAATATACTCTAGAATAAATCAATTTTTTTGGAAGTAAAAATACATATAAAATGAGATAAATGATCAGTCAACGATCATACCGCGTTGAAAAACACCAGTTCTCGTCCGATCACTGAAGTTAAGCAACGTTGGGCACGGTTAGTACTTGGATGGGTGACCGCTTGGGAACACCGTGTGTTGTTGACATTTTTTTACTTTCTTTCTTATTTTTTTTTATAAACAACCTAAACAACAATAAAATGATATGCGTCATTGTACGTTACTTCTACTCATTAGCACCGAATCTAAGCTACATGTTTCGTTGATTGCAATCTTATACCCAATAAAGAGATGAAACTAAAGAATTTTGTATGTACTCCTTTTTTTTATATGGTACACTACATTCTACTTAATGGATGTGAAATACTTTATACAAATAAAATATACTTTAAAATAAATGAATTTTTTAGAAGTAAAAATACATATAAAATGAAAGTATTTATCAGTCAACGACCATACCGCGTTGAAAAACACCAGTTCTCGTCCGATCACTGAAGTTAAGCAACGTTGGGCACGGTTAGTACTTGGATGGGTGACCGCTTGGGAACACCGTGTGTTGTTGACATTCTTTTTGTTCTTCATTATAATTTTTTTATAAACAACCTAAAATACAAGAAAATGATACGTGTCATTGTACGACACTTCTACTCATCAGCACCGAACCTAAGATGCCTGTTTCGTTGATCGCAATCTTACTTCCTATCAAAGCAAAGAAACTAAATAATTTTGTATGTACTCTTTTTTTTATATGGTACACCACATTTTACTTAACGAACTTAATATACTTTGTACAAATGAAATATACTCTAGAATAAATCAATTCATTAGACGTAAAAATGCATATAAAATGAGATAACTGATCGTCAACGACCATACCGCGTTGAAAAACACCAGTTCTCGTCCGATCACTGAAGTTAAGCAACGTTGGGCACGGTTAGTACTTGGATGGGTGACCGCTTGGGAACACCGTGTGTTGCTGACATTCTTTTTGTTCTTCATTATAATTTTTTTATAAACACCCTAAAATACAAGAAAATGATACGTGTCATTGTACGACACTTCTACTCATCAGCACCGAACTTAAGATGCCTGTTCCTTTCATCGCAATTTTACTTTCTAACAAAACGAAAAAACTAAAGAAATTTGTATGTACTCTTTTTTTATATGGTACACTACATTTTACTTAAGGGACGTAAAATACTTTGTACAAATGAAATATACTCTAGAATAAATCAATTTTTTTGGAAGTAAAAATACATATAAAATGAGATAAATGATCAGTCAACGATCATACCGCGTTGAAAAACACCAGTTCTCGTCCGATCACTGAAGTTAAGCAACGTTGGGCACGGTTAGTACTTGGATGGGTGACCGCTTGGGAACACCGTGTGTTGTTGACATTTTTTTACTTTCTTTCTTATTTTTTTTTATAAACAACCTAAACAACAATAAAATGATATGCGTCATTGTACGTTACTTCTACTCATTAGCACCGAATCTAAGCTACATGTTTCGTTGATTGCAATCTTATACCCAATAAAGAGATGAAACTAAAGAATTTTGTATGTACTCCTTTTTTTTATATGGTACACTACATTCTACTTAATGGATGTGAAATACTTTATACAAATAAAATATACTTTAAAATAAATGAATTTTTTAGAAGTAAAAATACATATAAAATGAAAGTATTTATCAGTCAACGACCATACCGCGTTGAAAAACACCAGTTCTCGTCCGATCACTGAAGTTAAGCAACGTTGGGCACGGTTAGTACTTGGATGGGTGACCGCTTGGGAACACCGTGTGTTGTTGACATTCTTTTTGTTCTTCATTATAATTTTTTTATAAACAACCTAAAATACAAGAAAATGATACGTGTCATTGTACGACACTTCTACTCATCAGCACCGAACCTAAGATGCCTGTTTCGTTGATCGCAATCTTACTTCCTATCAAAGCAAAGAAACTAAATAATTTTGTATGTACTCTTTTTTTTATATGGTACACCACATTTTACTTAACGAACTTAATATACTTTGTACAAATGAAATATACTCTAGAATAAATCAATTCATTAGACGTAAAAATGCATATAAAATGAGATAACTGATCGTCAACGACCATACCGCGTTGAAAAACACCAGTTCTCGTCCGATCACTGAAGTTAAGCAACGTTGGGCACGGTTAGTACTTGGATGGGTGACCGCTTGGGAACACCGTGTGTTGCTGACATTCTTTTTGTTCTTCATTATAATTTTTTTATAAACACCCTAAAATACAAGAAAATGATACGTGTCATTGTACGACACTTCTACTCATCAGCACCGAACTTAAGATGCCTGTTCCTTTCATCGCAATTTTACTTTCTAACAAAACGAAAAAACTAAAGAAATTTGTATGTACTCTTTTTTTATATGGTACACTACATTTTACTTAAGGGACGTAAAATACTTTGTACAAATGAAATATACTCTAGAATAAATCAATTTTTTTGGAAGTAAAAATACATATAAAATGAGATAAATGATCAGTCAACGATCATACCGCGTTGAAAAACACCAGTTCTCGTCCGATCACTGAAGTTAAGCAACGTTGGGCACGGTTAGTACTTGGATGGGTGACCGCTTGGGAACACCGTGTGTTGTTGACATTTTTTTACTTTCTTTCTTATTTTTTTTTATAAACAACCTAAACAACAATAAAATGATATGCGTCATTGTACGTTACTTCTACTCATTAGCACCGAATCTAAGCTACATGTTTCGTTGATTGCAATCTTATACCCAATAAAGAGATGAAACTAAAGAATTTTGTATGTACTCCTTTTTTTTATATGGTACACTACATTCTACTTAATGGATGTGAAATACTTTATACAAATAAAATATACTTTAAAATAAATGAATTTTTTAGAAGTAAAAATACATATAAAATGAAAGTATTTATCAGTCAACGACCATACCGCGTTGAAAAACACCAGTTCTCGTCCGATCACTGAAGTTAAGCAACGTTGGGCACGGTTAGTACTTGGATGGGTGACCGCTTGGGAACACCGTGTGTTGTTGACATTTTTTTACTTTTTTCTTTATTTTTTTTTTATAAACACCCTAAAATACAAGAAAATGATATGCGTCATTGTACGTCACTTCTACTTATCAGCACCGAATCTAAGATGCCTGTTTCGTAGATCGCAACCTTTTACCCGATAAAGAGATGAAATCAAAGAATTTTGTATGTACTCGTTTTTTTATATAGTACATTACATTTTACTTAACGGACTTAATATACTTTGTACAAATGAAATATACTTTAGAATAAATCAATTTTTTTAGGGGTAAAAATACATATAAAATGAGATAACTGATCAGTCAACGATCATACCGCGTTGAAAAACACCAGTTCTCGTCCGATCACTGAAGTTAAGCAACGTTGGGCACGGTTAGTACTTGGATGGGTGACCGCTTGGGAACACCCGTGTGTTGTTGGACAATCTTTTTGTTCTTCATTATAATTTTTTTATAAACAACCACAAATGATGATAAATTGTAAAAAAGTTTTGTTAAACAAATGATGTTGTTTATCGATTTTCTCATTTTATTAAATAAAGACTATATTAGGATCAAACAATTAATATATTTTTGTTATTATCTTTATTTATCAGAAAATCGGATTAATTTAAAATAAAAATCGGAAAATTCATTTAGGAGTAATATGTCCTAAGCTTTTACAGATGTCTGAACTAAAACATTATTTCCTTTTAAATTATTTTTCACAATTCTATTATAATTCACTGTTTATAAAACTGTTAAAATTGTCAAATATACGCATGTACTTCTGAATGATCACAGTAAATATTTATTTCAAATAGAAAAATCAATTCAATTTATCGTATTAAAATCAAGAATATATAACAATCATTATGCTTAATAAGTCGTTATATTGTAAGAAATCAAATTAAATTTCGTTAAATCGTCATTTAATTAATGACGAT
Source organism: Vespa crabro (assembly GCF_910589235.1). NCBI lineage: Eukaryota > Metazoa > Arthropoda > Insecta > Hymenoptera > Vespidae > Vespa > Vespa crabro. Next base: position 1,451,194 of record NC_060979.1, on the reverse strand, counting down.
TTAAAGACGTTGTATATTAATGATAAAGAACTTTGAAGAATCTTGGACGAATGAAATTGAATTGAAATTATGAATATCATTTCAATTATAGTACTCTAGTAAAATATTATCCAGCAACGTCCGAGTCATTTTTACAAAATATTTGTTTGAAATTTTAACGTATTAGTATACAAGTTCTAAAATATATATATATACATTTCAGTTTTTGTGTGTGTCCTAGATTCTAATCATGTACTGGTATATCATTATTAAAAAAAAAAAAGTTGTTAGTTTAGAATAATTCAATATTTTTTTTTTCATTTCAATAATTGCATTATTTTACAAAAATGATAATTTATAATTTTTATAATATATATGATTTTTATTTTATTTAAATATGATTTTAATTTTATATATATATGTATATATATTATTAATATTTGAAAAAAAAATTAAAGAAAAAGTAGATAATAAAATGACAAGTCAGTTGAAAAGTGACAACATGAATCAAATATATTCATATAATTAATAAATATACCATCATGTTTATCTTACCGATACTTATCTATATGACGTGATTATATGCACTTTTATTAAATGCAGTATGATTACAATTTTTATAAACATATCAGTTATAAAATTCCAGTCATAATTATTCAAGACTAATTGTTTTACAGTATTGTTTACACCATTGTTCGTACTACTGATAAGTACGCCATCGATGACTTCAAAATCTGTAAAATTCATAAAAAACATGACAAATCATTTCAATCTCGAATAATTTATTAGATTATTGAAAATATTAGAAATGAAAAAATTCTAAAAACTAAAGAAAGAAAAAAGAAAAAAACAAGAAAAACTATCAACGAGAAATAATAATTCTTTGTAAATATGAAACACACAAAAAAAAATTACAAATGACGAATAAACGAAATATTAAGAAAAACATTTTATCTCTAATTTAATGACTAATGATTAATAAATAAAAATGATTAATGAGAAAAAAATAAATGAGCCGTTTATTTTGAAAGTAGCCTAACTCCATTTATCTTCAAATCGAGATATTTAAAGGTTTGCGTTTCAATGAATTTAAAAATATACGTATAGGATACTAATGAGTCATACTACTTAAGTGTATCTAAGGGTGTTAAATTTATAGTTCCTATTAAAATAGTGGCAATTATTAAATGAATAATATGCGTTTTCTTATCAAGAATGGAGTTAGGTCACTTTCAAAATTAACAATCATATTCATTATAAAATTTGAAGGTGCCCAAGTCCATTCAACGTAATTTAAGATGCTTCAAATTGAAAAAAAAAAAAACAATATTCAATTTATTTTACATATCTTTAAAACAGTTCGAAAACATAATTTATGCGATTCAAAACATTTTTTAACTACATAACGTACAAAATTACAAAAATAAATTTATTACAAAACAATTTACTACTCATCTAGATTTTGTGTGTATGAAAGGGATTTGAAGAAATCATAATGTTCCGGTGGTATATATCGTAATAGGTCAATTATGTCCTTGAATTTTGCTGTTGTAATTTGTCTGATATTTTTATACAGTGGTGTCAATACAATATTTTCGAACTTTCTTGGTCTACCCCGACGTGGTAATAAATTCAGGACTTAAAAATTTTTATTTTCATTCATTGATGTCTTATAGAAAATTTTATACGGTTTATTTCTGACAAAACGCATCCAACATATTTTTAATCAGTTTATTGATTTTCCATCAGAATTCTTTACCCTTTTAAAAATTACATCTTCTAATAATTTTGTTAATACAAAATCTTCTTGTCTCATTTCATTTATAATAAAGTTATTACCTGTCCGACACTTTTTAATAATCTTGTAATAATCTTGGGGAACGAACAGTAAATTATTTTTTTTTTTTTTTAATGACATTTCTGCCACGCCAAAATCTCTATCATTTGATAGAAACGAATGTCCTGATATTAAAAATTTGTGATCTATGATTTCCACATTATTTTCCAAAGTTTGAACAATTTTTAATCACATTAAAGTTACTTTAATGTTTCTATTTTGCCCGGCGCACATGTCACTGTAAGCTATTGTAACATGAAGTTGTACATGTAACCATGGCAACCGGAAAAAATTGACAAATGGAATTAGGCCACTTTCAAAATAAACGGCTCAAATATAAAAACTATTGAAGAAAATCGAAACTTCATAGAAAGCGAATGATACGTGAAAAAAGAGAGAACAGAAAAAAAAGAAGAAGAAGAAAGAGAAGAAGAAGGAGAACAATAATGACAATAATGACAATAATGACAATAATGACAATAATGACTCACGTCGGTAAAAGTGCACAAGGATACAGCGCAAAATTTTCCACAAGTCAATTGCAATGGTTTCCTAGCGCGAATCATGCAAAGACAAATCGATTTCAAATCGTTCGTCGAGAGCTCGTACCAGTCACAATGATAAAATTCTTCGCACAGGGTCGTGCTCTGGATTTAAAGAAAAAAAAGAAAAAGAGACGGAAGAAGAAAAAAAAAAAGAAAAGAAAAGAGAGAAAGAGAGAGAGAAACAAAGTCGTATCAATAAATGATTAAATTTAATTATAGTTCGACATGTATTAGGTTGGAAACTATGAAACGGGCGTTTTTGTTTAGTTATTTTATTTTCATTCAACGCCCGTTTCATAGTTTCCAATCTAATGCATAAGTATAAGGTTGGAAACTATGAAACGGACGTTTTTGTTTAGTTATTTTATTTTCATTAAACGCCCGTTTCATAGTTTCCAACATAATAATTCAATAAGAATTCGATTAATTACTTCCTCGATAAGACATTCCCCCATGTAACAATAAACGAACACTGTGATCGACAAGTGAAAAACATATACAACGAATGTAAATATATAGACTTTTTCTAATACCGCTAAACTCTAAAAAAAGAAATTTAAGATATTATTTATTAAACGATGTAAGATGTTAATTTATTATACTTAGATCAATGTATACGTACGACAAGCATTTGATAACTCGACGTACAAATTAAAATCGTTGAACCTAACAAATGTAGAAACATGACCATGTTAAAACTATCTTCCAATATATCCGCTAATCTGGAAATAGATTAGAAGAAGATAAATTATTTTTTACAATGACATCTTTTTTTTTTATACCAAAAGAATACAAATTTATTCTTTCTTTGAAACGATATATTAATGTTCATTGATGTTAAAAATTTATTAAACGTACGTAACTTTTGATTTTGTTAAGAAATTCTTTTAAGGATTAAAACGATCATTTTGAATTTTTCTACGTGATGATCAAATAATTAATAATTCGTTGTATTAGAAACAATAAAAAAAAAAAAAGGAAACGTATTCAAACAAAAATTTATATCATTTTAAATCTAAAATAATGTGACGCAAAAAATACATGAAGGATTAAAACGATCATTTTGAAATTTACTTCTCGGAATAAAATGTAAACGTAACAATGAACTGATATAAAGTAATAATATTTTCATACGTACACTAAATTATATACACGGAATATCTATTCATTATGATAAAAATTTATTTGTTCCATTTATCAATGTTAGAACAAATTTGGCATCGCTGAAAACGAATTTTTGAACTTTTATTATAATCTCGTATAAATCTGCGAGAAAACCCAACGATCTTTAAAATTTATCTTGCAATTAAATTGCTTACAATCTTAATTGATAAAAACTTATATTATTAATGACAATCCTACTAGAGAACAAACATAAATAATTTTTTTTTTCTTTTTGTAAGAAAATATTAATAAATCTTTAAGAAAAAGGAAAAATATTTTCAAAAAGAATCATATCTTAAAAATACATAAGAAAAAGCTCGCGTTTTATAATATTAGATTGTAAACTATGAAATGGGCGTTGAATGAAAAATAAAAAAAAAACTAAACAGAAAATGCCCGTTTCATAGTTTCCAACTTGATTCTTATATATTAGATTGGAAACTATGAAACGGGCGTGGAATGAAAATAAACAAAACTAAACAAAAACGCCCGTTTCATAGTTTCCAACCTTATACATTTGCGTTTTACGTATTTGTAATGAAAAAAAAAAATGAAAAATGAAAAAAAAAAAGAAAAAAAAAGAATTTCAATAGTCCACTTCTTTTATCAATTAAACATTTTAATTAGAGATATGATCACCTTATCAAATGATAATGTCGAAGTATAATTTTTTGTATTCCCCGCTGAGAACCATCGGTATCGTTTAAAATTTCTTTCACTTTACACTTCAATACGGCTAATTGGCCGGTAAGATGAAAACCGGAAGAAGTCAATAAACAATCAGTTCCGACGTAAGCGGAAAGGACCAATGTTATGCCAAAAAATTCATGTATACAACCAAAGACATATCTTTTTACATCGGACGGCTTAAATAACGGCCTTATTTTATAAGGTAATTTATATTCCACTGAAGAATTCGCCATAACTGCATAAAGAAAGAATCATAATTAATGTTAATAATGTAATGTTTTTTTCTTTTTTTTTTTTTTTCATTCAATTATTTTCACAAATAATTCATGTTTTGTTCGATGCAAAAATGGACGAACTTTGTTCTTTTTTTTTTTTGTTTTTGTTTTATATCTAAAATAAATTAATATTTTATATAATTATATTATCTTTTATTTATATATATATATATATATATGTATTATTTATTTTTTTATTAATTTTTTTACATAATTATTAATAATAATTTTTATTAATTATTAATAATTTTAATTAATTAATTATTAATAATAATATTTAATTATTAATAATAATTGAGAATAATAATTCTCATATTCATTATTATCTTTTTCTATATCTTATTTCTTTTTTTTTTTTTTTTCATTATTATTATTATCATTATTATTGTTGTTATTATTTTCCTAATTATAATATCAATGAATAAATTCATAATTTGAATTTTTTAAATATACTATACATGAATTTTTAAACGATTATGCAATTTTTTATATGTATACTACAAATCTTCAAAATAAAGCGTTATAAGTTTTCATCCTGTAAATATGAGAATATTGAAAGAAACTGTTTAAATAGAAAACATTTTTTAAATATCTCTGAAAATGAATGAGAAAATAATTGAGAAAAAGGTTACTTGATTATTTATAATCAGTTAATGAATATGTTGCCATTATAAAAAAATGTATGTGCGTATTTGATAATACAAAGTTGTCCTTGCAATGACCTTGAAATATTTCACCGAAATAAAAATCTCTCCATTGTAATCAAATAACTCTTGTTAGAAAAATTTATACATATGTACATATATATATATATATATATATATATATATATATATATATATATATATATTAGGTTGGAAACTATGAAACGGGCGTTTTTGTTTAGTTATTTATTTTCATTCAACGCCCGTTTCATAGTTTCCAACATAATATATTACCAATTTTTTCTATTATTGCGTTAAAAGGATATTCAAAATATCTTTAAAAAAAAAAATAATATGCAATGAAAATATTAAAAATAATATTATTACCCATAAGTACATTTGGTATGACAGCATTAAAATAATGTGTAAGAAGTACGAAGGTCATCAATGGGATCATAATTAAGATCATTCTAATGGCAAATCTGTTATATTTCATAAAAATCATTTTCTCCTCTTCGGTTTTATAACTATTGATGATATAATCGTTTTCCGTTTCTATTAAAAATCTTGAAATAGATCGATACTTTACTCGGCACAAACCAAATTTCGTCATTGTCAAAAACATTAACATGTTTTCCATAATGTTTGTCAATACGTAATGAAAATCGGTGATACGATCTGCTAAATCGAGAAATCCTAAAATACTATAAAGACATCCGTAAAATGAAAATGGTAGGAACAATGAATTCCGAATTTCCAATGGCCAAATTCCAGAATAAGCGAGTAATCGTTTGCTCCACGTTATCGCTTTCAAGGTATCGGTGAGATCTGGAACCTTGAAAAAAAAAAAATAATAATAATAATAATAAAAAACGACGAAATTTCGATTAAATAATATAATACAGAATTAGGGAGTTTCGTATATGTTCTTAGCTTGTAAAATTATGAGCTTAAAGTATTTCTCAAAAAATATAATATTCGATTGGCCAATAATTTGTTACTCAGTGTTGAAATTTTTAATACAAATGTGGAACCAAAGGAATCTAAATAGAAAGTATAAATAAATTACTACTTTTCAAGATATTTCGAAAGTAATGATTTTCTTTCGGATCGTCAAAAAGTTCGTAGGTTTTATAGTTTTTTATTCGTACAAAAAGGAATTAGTCTAAAAAATCTAATTAAAGTAGATTTATTGATTTTCAAAGTCAACTACGGACTTTTTTGTTCCATATGGTATTAAATATTACAACGTTACTTATTATGGCCAAATCAATAATTGTGATTTTTTAAAATTCTAAAAACTTTTCGTTCAACTGGCGGCCATTTTGCATAATAAAAAAAATTACGTTAACGTTATCGCCAATTAAATTCCACTGTTTGTTACATCTTATTAATATTTTTTACTCTTCAATAGATATAATAAAATAAAAAAAGTTAAAAAGGAATATGTCAAAGAAATATTAAAATTAAAAAATGATAATACCATAGACTAAAAAATTAATAAATATAAAAACGTTTAATGAGATGGGATTAAAGCATAATTAATTACAAAACAAAAATTAAGGAAAATTCTGTAATATAAATCATTAATGTTAACGCTTTTATGTTATGGAAAACATTTTTTTAAATTATATTTAAAAAAAAATAAATTAATATAATATATATTAATATATTAATATATTTAATAAACGATAAAAAAAGAAAAAGAGATATACTAAGTTTGAATTTTTTTTAAATTTAAAATTAAAAAAAAACGTGAATGGGTATAAAAATCAAATTATTAGATATCCCTTTAATTCACTGAATTATTAGTTATATTAGGGGGTGTGAAAGTTCATTCATAATAACCAATAAAAAAAGATATTGTAATATCAACAGAAATAAACGTATTAGTATTGTTATGTTAAATCTTTTTCTTTACATATCAATAAATTTACCTATAAAAATATTTTTTTATATATGTAATCAATAAAATGTGTTTCTAAAATATTTAAATATATATATATATATATATATATATATATATATATATATATACTCCACAAATATGCACAAAAAAAGAAAACAATATAGCAGTAATAAATAAAACATTTGTATAAGCTCATCATAAAATGTGGCAATCAGATCGTTAAAAAAAATATCAAAATAAAATTACCATTTTTCAAAATCGTCACGATGATTAAAAAAATGAAAATATAAAAAAGAGAAAACCAAAATAATTAATAGCCTCATATATATATATATATATATATATATATATATATATATATATATATATGTACATACATGTGTGTGTGTGTGTGTGTGTAAATATATATAATATATATTATATGTATGTATTTATATAATAATTTAGAAAAAATGATTAAACATTTAAATATTAATAAATTGAGTATTATCACATTGACAGGCACATTCCTCAAAAGCCACAGTAGAATTATCACAATTAATTAATTAGTTTTAATATAATAATTAATTATTGCCTGTCTGATAATTAAATAAAATTATACTCTTATCTCTGTAACCTTCCAATAATATATGGTTGCACTTATCGATCCGTCATTCGACTAAAAATGTAAAATTATTGACACGAAAACTGCACAAAATTGCACAAAAAAAAAAGGAAACAACAAAATGCAAATATAACAGTAATAAATAAAACATTTGTATAAGCTCGTCATAGAATGTGGCAATCAGGTCGTTAAAAAAAATATCAAAATAAAAATTACCATTTTTCGAAATCGTCACGACGATTAAAAAAATTAAATTTTTTGAAAAGAAGAAAAAAGAATACAAAATAATTAACAGTCTCATATAATAACAACGTGGCAATCATATTGTTAAATAGATTACGAAAAGAAAAATTACGATTAGTCGAAATCATAATGATAGTTTAAAAAAGATGAAAATACAAAATAAAAAAAGAAAAAAAAAGAAAGATAAGGAGTAAAATATGTTTCCGATTAAAAACGTTAACAAAAATTATCGACAATTTGTCGAGATTTCAGGAGTTAAAAAAATGCAAAAAAAAAAAAAGAAAAATAAAAAATAAAATAAAAGCAACGATAAGATATCGATTTGTTTGAAACTGTCCCAATGGTTTTTTCATTTACAAGAGACCATAACAAATTCACTCGTGATAATTATTGTCAAAAAAAACGTCGCACTCGTCGAACGAACTGATAATTATTTATAAAAAAGAATAAAAATAAATAAATAAAAGGACGTTATCACCGTACTTCTTTGGTTCCTTCCATTTTGCTCGCTCGAAGGTCGCCGACGGACTGTTCGTCCGGGCACAAACTACTCCCGAAGTAAACTACGTACGAAAGGGGTTGAAATTGGTTGATTGAATAGTTCATGCGACTGACGAAAAGAAAAGAGGAAAAAAAAGAAAAAAAAAAGAAAAGAAAGGAAAGAAAATACGAGACAGTTTTCAAGTCCAGTTTCGATCGGTATCAAAAGTACGGATCAAAAAAAGAAAAAAAGAACGGGCAAAATAATATGGGGTGAGTTGTTAACTAACGAAGTCGGTTCAGCAATAATCTATCAGCACTTGATCGACGTTGTTTTGCATTAATCATTTTTATCTACCCTTTCCTTTTGATAGAATATACCCCGTTTTCTATTTTTTTTTTCGTTCTTTTTTTTTTTTTTTTGAACTCTACATCCGTCAAAAGTTTTTACGTACCGCCCTCGTGAATATTACTCGCGCAAAATAGCAAACGGCTACGCTCGCTTTAAATACTAGGAATAAATAGAATAAAAAGAAAAAAAAAGGAAAAGTAAAAGGGTATCCAAATTGTTGAGTAGTTGAATTCTAACCTTTCACGAGTCTCCTTATTGTTAGTTCGGTTCTAACTGATCGTTATGAAGTGTCTAGAAAAATTATGGTCTAACATCGATCCTCTTACAAATAGATTGCTTGAAGATCATTTGAGTTGCTGCTGGAAATAACAAAAATTGTTACTAAATTTGGATTATACGTAGGAAGTTAAACAGAAGCATTTTCATGTGACAAAAATGATTACTTACATGCGAAGAAAACTTTTGTGTACTGAAGTGTATATTTAACAAATTTTATTTTTTTTTATTATGACAAAGGACATGAATTAAAAATATTCTTACGTGGATATTAGTTTAAACATTTCAAATACTAAATCAATATTTTTTGAAAAAATGATTGACCTGTTGGAACTGATATTTTTCAAATATACTGTGCTCCTTACGTTCTCTATAATTTCGAATCGAGTTACGTTAAAAAAGGAAGATGTCTCATTTTTTTCTTTTTTTTTTTTTTACGAATTTCCAACAGTGAACAAAATTGTCTGTAAGCGTAATTTCGATTTCTCATCATTGAATCCCGTGTATGCATCGCGTTTTGAACTTGCGTTTCATTCTCAACAACGAAAACCCAGGGCCTGAAAATATCCGAAGCAGTTGTCGGTAGGATATACGAGTAAGTCAAGAACATTCGTTAGAAAGTGATTAGAATTTTACGAAGTAACAAAAAGCATGTCGATGATCAACTGAATCTTCGCATCTAAATGAAAATTCACATAAGTTTGTATTTGTTTAAGATCAGTACGAGTGTTGAAAAAAAAATGTTGAAAATCCATAGGAAAAAAGAAAAAAAAAAAAAAAAGGAAAAACAAAAAGAAATGGCATCGTCGACATCTGTTAAACATTGATTGTTTTTTTCCCTGCAAAAAAAAATGAAAATCGTATTTTACAGGATAACAATGAACTGAAAAATTGGAAGACGGATTTCTACTTTCTAAAAATTGAAATCTGGTTCATCGATCGATTACAATGGCCGTCGCAATTTACATCGAAAAATGTGTCTGGACACATGTAAAGACTTCCTAGGAGAAAAGCGTTCAAATCGTAAATCAATTAATTTGACAGATTCATGACAATTTCATTTTGGATGTTCTTATAATACGAATTACACTGTGAACCTTTGGTACAAAGTATAATCTCGATGATGCCAATCGATTATCTATGCTACCTTCCGACTGAACTTCGCTATCGATACAAACTGCATTTCAGTGCAAGGTATATATAATTATTTCAAAGTTAAACGCATTAATGAATTTCAAATATTTTCTTGTTTTTTTTTTTCTTTTTTTTTTTTTTTATTATTATTATTTTCTAACAAACTATATATTTCCTCATCATTATCCACGATCATTTTTGCAATCTTTTCTGTAAATTTTCAATTTCTAATTGTATAATACAAGACGTAATGAATTTGACATTGCGAAATATTTTATTATGATAATTCAAAGACATAATTACGAATGAATACGGTGTATTCTATAAAACCTCTTAGCAATTGATAATTATTTATAAAGAAAAAAAAGAAAAAATAAAAATGTGCTTCTTTGATTCCTTCCATTTTGCTCCCTCGAACATCATTGACGACGGACAGTTCGTAGGAACATAAACTTACTTACGATGTAAATTACATACGTGAGGGGTTGAAATTGATTGATCGAATAGTTTATGCGACTAACGAAAGAAAAAAAAGGAAAGAAAAGACAGAAAAAAAAAAAGAGAATACCAGAGAGTTTCGATCTGTATCGAAGGAACGGAACAAAAAAAAAAAAAAAGAAAAAAAAAAGAGAAATGAAATGGAGTGAGTCATTAACGAACGAAGTCGATTCAACAATAATCGATAAACACTTGACGGACGGTATTTTGCATTAATCAGTTTTGTCTATCCATTTCTCTGAGCATAATATACCTTGTCTTTCATTTTTGTTTTTTTTTTCGAACTCTATATCCGACGATAGCATTTACGTACTGCCCTCGTAAATATTTCTCGAGAAAAAGAAAAAGAAAAAGAAAGGAAAATGATGGCAAGAATTTTACTGCGGACTAGAAAATGAAGGGGTATCCAAAGTTATAAAGTATAATTGGAATCCACGAGTCTCCTTGTTATCAGTTCTCTTCTAATCAGTTGTTAGAAACTGTATATACCTGTACGATCGCTTTCTTAAATGGTGAATATCATTTTGTACGTGTTTCTTATTGTGCACCTTATCAAAATAAAAATTGTCCCTCATTTTTTTTCTTTTTTTTTCTTTTCTTTTCGATCGAAACGTTAAGATATTTTCTATTTATATAAAATTGTAAAAAATTGTACATTTCGAAGTCGTTGTCATTAATCTATAATACGAAATAAACTATTAAAAAGTTCAATCCTTAAATTGTTAACATCAGTCTGTTTTATGAATAAGATAAACAACGATGAGTATTAAAAGATATTATGATTTATTTATTCCGAAATAATTCTTTTAAACAATTAGCGAGATATTATAATCAAAACGATAAAAAGAAATTTATGGCAAATTCTTCATTTCTTTTTCATTAAAATAAGGGATAATTTTCATTTCATTTCTTTATTTTCAACGCAATTACGATTGTTTATTATATATCATTTCAAGTGAAAAAAAAAAAGTTTTTGAATATAACGATATCTTTTTTCATTATTTTATTACTTGCACACAAATGGCGATAGATTGTAAAAAAAGATTTTATTACTTGTAATCGAAACTATAATTTTTTAAAATAAAAACTATACTAGCATTGACGCACACGTGCATCTGTCCAATGTTCGCGACACTTTGCCTTAAGGGTTATATATTACCATTGAAAATATTTACCTGTTGGAATCTATTGGTTATTAACTAATAAAACGCATAGATAAGAAATACATGGCCATCTTTTTCTGAGCTTAGACATTCTTAGTAAAGTACCTGGGTTTCGATAATGCGTCGACTCGGCCAATAAATAAACTGTAAAAGTAGAAGCCTAGGCTCGATAAGCTAAGGGCTATCTGCACCTAGCCATGAACTATCTATTGTCATACTCTAATCACGATCATTAGAACAAAGGAGCACACATGGAATGTTCAAACATTCCAACAAACTATCCTCGACTAATGGGGCATTTATTCTTTCCCTTTCCATAGGTCAAACTCCGCCCTATACCAATCTCATTTAAGTTTACGTGAATAGTTTAAAATAGGTAAAAAGGCAGTAAAATTACATTTTTCAGACTCACAACATCTGAGGAGTCAAGTTCCACCTTTTAGACTCACAACGTCTAAGCTCTCAAGCAATCAATTCGGCTAACTATGCATCATACAAGAGACATACAAACAATTGTTACTCATCCAATCAAATACACAGTGAGATTTACATATCGCAATTACTTCTCCATTTCTCACGGGATCCTTTGAAAGAACGCACGTTCTCCCATTAATTTGCGAGAAAGCGACAAGCGGTATTTTGCTGACGCCCTACAACGGTATCCTAGCCTAATGCCATCGCCTTTTATTCATCGCGACCAGTGGACCTCTATAGTTCAGACAACAAGGACAAGACGGCCGACGTTTCCTCCGTGCGAATCGTCTGTCATCACTATTCCGATGTGTGAAGCGCATCTAAAATCGCTCCCGTAAACAAACAACGTCACGTGAACAACTAGGTTCAAACAATTGAATGATGTTATAAAAAAATATATGCTAAATATATACTTTCTTCCTATAATTATTATTTATCAAAGAATCAGATTAATCTAATTTTCTAGAAGTAAAAATGCACATACAATGAGATAACTTGCAAGTCAACGATCATACCGCGTTGTAAAGCACCAGTTCTCGTCCGATCACTGAAGTTAAGCAACGTTGGGCACGGTTAGTACTTGGATGGTTGACCGCTTGGGAACACCGTGTGTTGTTGACATTTTTTTTGTGTTTTTCATTATACTTTTTTTACAAACCATCAAAACAGCAATCGAATAATGAGCATTGGCAAACTTAAATCATCAGTCGTCTGCACCCAATCTAAGAAACCTGTGTCTTTAAACGTAATTTTACTTCCTCACAAGGCAACGAATCTAAAAATCGTATATATAAAATATAATATAAACATGTTATATATTTCTGTTTAATTATATACACTATTTTACGTGATAGATTTAATATACTCAATAAGAATAAACAATTTTTTATAATAAATCAATTTTAATGAGCAGAGAAATACCGTATAATATAAAAAAATTATTAAGTCAACGATCATACCGCGTTGTAAAGCACCAGTTCTCGTCCGATCACTGAAGTTAAGCAACGTTGGGCACGGTTAGTACTTGGATGGGTGACCGCTTGGGAACACCGTGTGTTGTTGACATTCTTTTTGTTCTTCATTATAATTTTTTTATAAACAACCTAAAATACAAGAAAATGATATGCGTCATTGTACGTCACTTCTACTCATCAGCACCGAATCTAAGCTGTCTGTTTCGTTGATCGCAATCTTACTTCCTAACAAAGCAAAGAAACTAAAGAATTTTGTATGTACTCTTTTTTTTTATACGTTACACTACATTTTACTTAAGGGACGTAAAATACTTTGTACAAATGAAATATACTCTAGAATAAATCAATTCATTAGAAGTAAAAATGCATATAAAATGAGATAATAGATCGGTCAACGACCATACCGCGTTGAAAAACACCAGTTCTCGTCCGATCACTGAAGTTAAGCAACGTTGGGCACGGTTAGTACTTGGATGGGTGACCGCTTGGGAACACCGTGTGTTGTTGACATTCTTTTTGTTCTTCATTATAATTTTTTTATAAACAACCTAAAATACAAGAAAATGATATGCGTCATTGTACGTCACTTCTACTCATCAGCACCGAACTTAAGATGCCTGTTTCGTTCATCGCAATTTTACTTTCTAACAAAACGAAAAAACTAAAGAAATTTGTATGTACTCTTTTTTTATATGGTACACTACATTTTACTTAAGGGACGTAAAATACTTTGTACAAATGAAATATACTCTAGAATAAATCAATTTTTTTAGAAGTAAAAATACATATAAAATGAGATAATAGATCGGTCAACGACCATACCGCGTTGAAAAACACCAGTTCTCGTCCGATCACTGAAGTTAAGCAACGTTGGGCACGGTTAGTACTTGGATGGGTGACCGCTTGGGAACACCGTGTGTTGTTGACATTTTTTTTGTTGTTTTCCATTATGCTGTTTTTACAAACAACCAAAACTGCAATCAAATGATGAGCATCGTTGAACTTAAAACTCATCAATCGGCTGCACTCTAAGATACATATGTCTTTGAACGCAATTTTACTTCTTTACAAGGCGAAGAATCTAAGAAAACATATATATAACATATAATAAAGAACATGTATATAAATTTCTGTTTGATCATACACACCAGTTTACGTGACAGACTTAATACACTCAGTAAGAATAAAAAATTTTTGTTAATAAATCAATCTTAAGGAGCAGAGAAATACCGTATAATATAAAAGAATTGTCAAGTCAACGATCATACCGCGTTGTAAAGCACCAGTTCTCGTCCGATCACTGAAGTTAAGCAACGTTGGGCACGGTTAGTACTTGGATGGGTGACCGCTTGGGAACACCGTGTGTTGTTGACATTTTCTTTTGTTCTTTCTTTTGTTTTTTTTTAGAATTAGTCAAAGCTAAAATAAAATAATATTAGTCATCGAACGTTACCAATCACTAATTTATCTTGGATTGCATGACCAGTGACTCCGATACAAATTACAAAAAATTGATCGGGACTAATATCGACTATATAACACTCTTTGTTTACTCGGACAACGACTTTGTCGTTGTACTGTGACCCAGTTAATACTAAAAATTTCTGTTTCTTCTATCGCTTTTTAAGTAGCATAAGTTACCGAAATAGTTGTAATAATTCTCAGCGAAGGAAGTACTATTTTTTTCTTTTTTAATTGTTCTTTATCGTTTATATCGTTTAATGTAAATAATTATCGTACAATGGTAATAAATCAAACAACGATGTTAATCCAGAAATAATGTCAGATTACGTATATGATGAAATCGACATGTCAGCATGCATAAAAGATATATCGTTTCCAGAGATCAAGTAATATCTTGAGTTGAAACCATAAAATTGTAATTATAAATAAAAAATCTAAAAACATCCTACTTTTACATAAATCGCAAGTTTGATGACATTTAGTTTTTCTTATAGTACACGTTATATTGTTTTAATTAATCAAATATCTTAATTAATTATCCTTAAAAAATTATTAAGCAAGTATAAGCCTAATAGGTTAAGAATTAATTAGATTTATTTCGCGAGTTAAAAGAAATTCTAAAAAAAAATATTATTAGTACTATTGCTTATAACTGTTTTCCAATCATATAGATAATTGATATGTATTTCGTCGAATGTTAGTCGTAACTAAAAAAAAAAAAATTTTATCTATAACTATTGTATATTTCATCTGTTACGATTTATTACTTACAATCTAAAATCGAAAAATAGATGAATTTTTAGTAGTCGATCTTATCTCCTATAATAAAAATAAAAGCAGCAAAATAAAATTGCCTAATACATACCTCTATGCACTATATATATATATATCTCGAATGTTTCATACTTCATTGAATTGCCGATTCGTGATATCTGCCCTTGTATGTATTTTTAATAATCACATAATGTTACTATAATACACAAATCGGTAATAAGCGACCCTTTTTTGTTTTAATTGAAGTACGTATCGTATTATGGGTTCCTATTGGTCGCTTTTCCACCAATTGCTTTTCCTCTGATTGGTCAGTAGCGCGTCAGTGTTGCTGCCCTCTGTTGGCCAGATTTGCATTCATGACGCGTTAACTTTCTATTTTACTTTGATTACGTATTGTGAAAGTGAGGTTAATAATTGTATTCAGTAAAATAATATTCTTTTATAACATTAGTATTAGACTTACACATTCATAAGGTTAATTATATAGATTAAAAATAATTTTTTTCAACAAATGATTGAATAAACGTATCTTTCTTCTATATCATGGAATTTACGTCGATTTGATCTACGCTACCTCGTAGAAAAAGGTTATGTGATGTTATTCTATTAAAAGAAGGTAACCTTGATTTTTTATTAAAAACAAATAATATTTGCAATTTTTATTATGTTTCTGTTTTATTTCTTTTTTTTTATTTTTATAATTTAATTAACATACGATTAGCCACATTCACTTCGTTTGTTACGTGAATGTAAATTTTTTCCTGTTATATACTTGGTTATGTTTCAATTTTATATTAATTATTACATTTAACAATAACAGGAGTTAAAGGAATGTTTGAATAAATAAGAAAATAAAGGATATCGATACAACAGAATACTTATTCTGTTATTTCAGAAGTTGCGAGTAAAGTTTGGATTGAAAGTTCATTCAGTACATCAGCAATTAAAACTTCTATGTCTTCAAGTTTTTCAGGAACGATACTTTGTGAAATCTGATGAAGTATATTCAAATAAGACAGTGTAAGGCATAAAGATATTTATAGACTTGATCTGTTTATTTATAATGTGCGATAAAATATTTCTCTCGGAAATACTTTCGTGGATTAGGCTCGGCTTACATTTTTAGCTAAACTTTAACACAGTTTAGTTAGTCTCAACTTAGCATTCGCTTGAAACAATCTTGGACAGTGAATGTAGCAATTGAAAAGTTTTTGAACCTTATAAATATGGATTAAGATCAGATCAGTTCAAGTTCGGACGAATTCAATTTTGATGCTTTTTCTACGAACTATCTGCAAATTCAATATGGCGAAGCTGGCGTGATATGAACAACGCAGAATTCCGGACATTTATTGCTGTTATAATCAATATGGGTACAATGCCGTTGGCCAATTTGCAAGAATATTGATCGAGGAATATCATCGGTTATATTCCTTTCTATTCGGATACATTTACAAGAGACAAATTTAGTCAAATATTCTGGTTGCTTTATGCTGAAAACTATTTCAACACGCAAACACGAATTCGAGAATGTGCCTACAACGAGTAAGTTGCTTTTTGGACTATATCAAGTCAAAGTTTTTGGATTATTTTAATATCCGGACGAGCATATATGTGTGCTCGAGTCAACGATAAAATTCAAGGGTCGAATTTCGTTCATAATATACAATCCTAAGAAACTGACAAAATGGGATATCAGAGTTTTATATTCTAGCAGACTCGAAGACTGATTATATTTGCTGCATTTTGCTATATTATGGATCACTCATAACAGAGCTTTTGGTCATACCCCATTTACCTGTTTCATCCAAGAATTCCGATACACTTGTACAAAATATTGTTTGAGAAAATTCCAGATGTTCAGGGGCACCATATGTACACGCATCGTTACTATACTAGTTACTATGTCTTAGCTCAAGAACTAGCCAAATTGAAATGCAATATCACCGGGACGATTTTAACGAACAGGAAAGAATTGCCCAAGGAAATAAAAAAGCCAAATTTTTCGAAAAAAAATCCACAATCGCGTATCGACGAGGCAACACTTTACTTTTAGGGTGGAAAGATAAAAGGATTACACGAGGTGGTGTGGAAATAATGGCCAAGAAATCCAATATTGTATTAAATTATACAAAATATAAGGTTGGGAAAAAAGAAATCCATTATTTTTGCGTGAACTTCAAGAGTTTATTTAACCCTTTGAATGTTATGGGCGCACATATGCGTCCAGCGAAAGCTATCGATATAGACTATGAACGCAAATACTCGCTGGGCAGATGCTATCAGTATGGACTATGGACGCAAATACGCGCCTGGCAAAAATGTTCAGTGTACTATGGTCAAATGTATATAATCGGGAATTGTTTCTATTGCGCAAAAAAGTATTTAGTCTCCGGCGATCGTCAGCGTCAGCCGCGGACAGCATAGGCCACGAGTATTCAGCACTCAAAGGATTAACATGTTTCGGATTGTCCAATTTGGGTCAAATATGCACCATTTTGTTCTATAATTTGTTGTCATTTTAAAGGTAGCTTTATAATGCCTCTCTCATAAAAGTCTTGGTCCTTATTGGCGAAAAACTCTAGTAATCGATTTTTACGATCTTCTCTTGATGCCAATTTCTTATCACTCAGGAAGTTTTGCAATGCGAGAAAAAGATGATAATCGCTTGGTGCCAGGTCCGGACTATATGGTGGATGCATTAAAACTTCCCAACCAAGCTCCCGGAATTTTTGATGAGTCACTACAAACATATATAGCTTGGCGTTGTCCTTATGGAACATAACACCTCTTCTGTTGGCCAATTCTGGCCGTTTCTGGTCAATCGCTAGCTTCAAATGATCCAGTTGTTGACGGTAGAAATCCGAATTTAGTGTTTGGCCATATGGAAGCAACTCATAATAAATGATTCCTTTCCAATCTCACCAAATGCACAGCAAAACCTTTCTGGTCGTTAGTCTTGATTTGGCCACCGTTTGAGCTGCTTCACCGCGCTTTGACCTCGATCGTTTTTGCTCAATATTGTCGTATGTGATCCATTTCTCATCCCCAGTTACCATCCGTTTAAGAAATGGATCGATTTCATTCAGTTTGGCCAAAGTTTCGTAAATGGAAATTTGATCCATCATGTTTTTTGATGTTAATTGGTGTAGCACCCAAACATCGAGCTTCTTTTTGAATTAAGCTTTGTGCAAATGGTTTAAAACTGTTTTATGATCGATCTTTAGCTCCTGGACGATGCTACGATTAATAACATGCCAGCCAACTTCGATTATTTCTATGATTTTATCGACATTTTCGACCTGCCTGTGCGAGGTGCGTCTTTAACATCAAAAATACCTGAACGGAATCGACGAAACCAAAATTGCACGTAATTAGCTGTTACAATATCGGGACCATAAACACCATTCACAATTTCAGTCGCCTGGCTTGCATTTTTGCCTTTATCAAAGAAAAATTGTAAAGTGTATCGAATTTTCTCTTTGTTGACTTCCATTTTTAACACCCTGTAACTCACAACTGAATGGACCAAGCAAAAAACAGCAAAAGAATTTTTTTAGTCATCTTGAAATGTCATCTTGATAACGAGCATAAATCTGAAATTGTTTGATCGATACTTTACGAGATATATCGATCGCTACAGACATCTACCAAAAAAATAAATGGTTTTCTTTTTCCCCAATATAATAATCGCGATGATTGAATAAGTATTACTGATTGTAAAATTGCAAAATCGTACTCGAGAAAGCTTGTTTTTTTTCCCCTGTATTTATTATCTTTATTAATTTTAAATCTTTATCAATTGTTTTAATAAATTCTTGGTTAAAGAATAATTCAAAAATAGAACCTGGGCAACTTTTTTTCTGTTAAATCAGACTGCTACTACACTCCGTCATCATCATCATCCGTATAAATTATAATAAATGATTCAAAATGTACTCTTGCTGTTGGTATTTTTTATTGTCTTGATATTATAAGTTTATTGAGTCATTCTATTAACGACTTGTCATCATCATTAAACTGTACGTCGCTGTCACTATTATTGATTTCATTATCACTAATAATTCGATTCCATCGGAATTGTCGAGGGGTGATTATTGCACTCAAGGAAATCCAAGTGAAAACTGACGAAACATATGCGAGAATCGTCGAATGAAAGGACCTTGTAAAGTGGTACGCTAAATATCTCGTCCAAAGTGTATGTGCTAAATAACATCGCATAACGAGTCCCGAGATATTTTGTCTGTGGTTATAAAATGATTTATACGAGATTTATCTAAAATCATAAAATAAATTAATCAGTTTCAATCTAATTGGCGTTACAGGCAATTCCTAAACGCTCCGAGCGTTTCTCGAATACTACCTACCAACAACTCAGGCACAACATTTTTGCAGCGGAATGCCTAAGATAAAGGAAGTCTTATATTGAGCGGAAAAGATCACACGTCCTTGTGAATGCATTTGATTTTATTTATTTTATAAATATGCATTTTCCTATTGTAAATAAAAGATAAATTTTAAATTTTGTAATTCACCATGATGTAATATCTTTGGAAACAATCTCCCATGTGCATTCTGGGTTTACTTGGGCGAGTGTCACAGTAATCTTTTGTTTGACGTCTGCCATCCATTTGTTTCCTTTTAGAGCACACAACGTAGTCCCTCCTTGCACCATTTCTCATTATGTGATTTATTTTCCGTTTAGTCTGATTTCAGAAATTGATGTAGAGACTCTTGTTCTATCGTGACGAAAATCTTCTACGAGTTGATCGACTAAAATTTTTCTATACTGCAACTGCGTCAATGGTTCCTCATTTTTATTGTGCTATACAGTTTTATAGAGAATGTATGAATATCTTCATTTCCCAGAAAAACAATTTCCGCCATCATTTAAGCCATTTCCTCAAAAAGCAATAACTAGAGGCATATTGATCAGCCCAATCAACTCCACCTATCGACTTTGTGTACCCGACAACTACACTTGGCTTTTTAATTACTTCGTTTGTATCACCTCGTATAAATCTTCTAGTAGTTATCACTTCAGTATTATGCCAGTTGCTTAATAACGATATTATCCTCTTATTCCTCCAAGCTAAGAGCATTGTATTTCTTTGTTTGTATGCGACAGTCCTTTTTTCATATAATTTTGCTTTCTTCAGAATTGTTGGAGTACCTTTTCTGTTTGTTTTTATGGTACCGGTCAAGTGGCACTTCATTTTTCTTAATTCTTCAGCTAACGTAACATCTTAAGCTTAATCACATGCTAAAAACATTTGACTCCGCAGCCTTCGGAGTTAGAGAACAAATGTCTCCGTAGCGGAACCAACGGAGCGTTAAGGATTAATAAATATAACATGATTCCCATACTCCATAGGAACATTGACATACTCTTTCGTAAATTCTAATCATTTCTTTCTATTAACTTCATTTACGAAATATTTTTTACGGGCTACTCTGCCATGGTATCCTGCAGTTCGTAAAAAATTATGCATTGTACTACTGCACACATTAATTATTAAGATTATTTTTAAGTTTAATAGCGATGTTTACCGCACATATCTTCCGATTTTGTTTTATTTCTTGAATTATTTATTGACCAGTGTACTCATTTATTTTACATTTACGTTCGTTTCATGGATTACTTTTTAAAATTTTTCGGTCTCCATATCTGTCAATGATTCTATTTACTATTTTAGAAATTTCATTGAGTGTTCTACATTTATTAGAAAAATTTGTAATAATTTTCTTTTCTTTTTCAATGGTTTCCTTACTTTTTCATTTCATGAAAAAGTGTATGCGACAGTCCTTTTTTCATATAATTTTGTTTTCTTCAGAATTGTTGGAGTACCTTTTCTGTTTGTTTTTATGGTACCGGTCAAGTGGCACTTCATTTTTCTTAATTCTTCAGCTAACGTAGCATCTTAAGCGTAATCACATGCTAAAAACATTTGGCTCCGCAGCGGAGCTTTCGGAGTTACCGAACAAATGACTGATGTCTTCATAGCGAAGCTAACAGAGTGTTAAGGGTTAATTATAAACCGCATGTCATACAATTCAAATATGATTTTAACAAAGATTCAGAATTTAATGTCATTAATATAAGAAAATCTGTAGTATGAAGATTACTTAAGGTTTGAAAAATGTAAAGCAATCATTGTTATATCCTACAGATAGAACTGTGACAAGAAAAAAGAGAAAAGATGACACGTTATCTCAATACATACAGCTGATAAATAAGATATCTTTTATGTTGCCAATGAATCGATCTAAACAAACTGATAATAATAATGCAATAACAGGTTTTATTCATTTCTGCAAGAAGAACTTTAAAAAATATATAATAATGGACTTCTTCTGAAATAAAAAGGATTTTAATGTTTTTACTTTTTTTTTGTTGACTTGCCAAATCGATTAACTTCCATAATCATGCAAAATTTCTAATGTTAATGACAATTATTTTAAGATTGTCCTATTTTATTCACTTTACATATTGTTAGATGAAAGTTACGTCAGCATTTATATATTCTACAATATTTATTTGTATTTATATTTCAAAGGAAATTTTAAAAAGCAATTTATATTATTTCATCAAAGTTTCTACACTTTTTATTTTATGGACTTAACCAGTAATTGAGTAAGTGATTGAGTAAGTAATTTAGTAAGTCAGCGGATCAATTTATTTTATTTTATTTTATTTTATTTTATTTTATTTTATTTTATTTTATTTCATTTATTTATTTATTTATTTATTTATTTCAGATCTAATTAAAAATAAAATTCAATTTTAATTATAATTAAATTTTTTGCTAATTAATTAAATTCTGTTACATTCTTTTTCGAATCAATCATGTGTGAGCGCGCGTGCGTCACGTGCCTGCATATATATATGTATGTATGTATGTATGTATGTATGTGTGTGTGTGTGTGTGTGTGTGTGTGCGTGTGTGTGTGTGTGTGTGTGTGTGTGTGTGTGTGTGTGTGTGTGTGTGTGTGTGGGAAAGCGCGCATTTGAATGTGTATATGTATGTATTTGTGAAAAAAGAACTTTACATTTATTTTTTTTTTTTTTTTTTATTATTAAATTATTAATTTTAAAAAAGTGCAGTCACATATTCACATACATATATACACATATAGTACGTGTATATATCATATATATATATATATGTATAGGTATATGCAATTCGTTAAGTATATTAAATCGAAGCCGATTTGATTCCTTTTTCAAACGAATGTCCGTAGCACTGAAAAATAAGCCATTGATGTTTTCAAAACCTAAAAATGAGTTCGTTTGCGGTGATTAAAACAAAACAAAAAAAGAATAAAAACGGTAGAAAAAAAAAAGCAAGAATAGAAAATATGTAGTTGAAAAAATTTTTCTTTCTTACTCTCTTGTTTTTTTTTCTTTTGCGAAATTATGCAAAGATTATATTTTGAAAAAACTTACGTCGGTAAATGTGTTCAGTGACAAGGTGCAAAATTTACCAGAAGTAAGTCGCATAAATTTCGTCGAACGCATCATGCAAATGTGCATCAATTTCTTTTCCGTTCTTGAAATGTTGTACCACTCACAGTGATAAAATGCGTCACCTAAAACGGAGCTCTGGAAGGAGAAAAACAAAAAAATGAAAAATAAATAAATAAACAAAAACATTAAAAATGCGTTGCAATCGGATGAATGTTTTTTCTTTTCTTTTCTTTTTTTTCTTTCTTTTTTTTTTTTTTTTAATGTTTTTTACATAATGATATTTAAAAATGAAAAAAAAAAAAATAAATACCTCCTTTATGAGACATTCTCCCATATAACAATAAGCCAGAAGTGTGCTAAACACGCAAGCGACGATTAGAAAAAATGCGACCAACATTCTACCCTCCCCCTCGGCCGTACTCTGAAAAAATTTGATTACGATTTGTTCATTATTCTAATCGATCTAAATTTTGATTTAGAATTAATGAAAAGATTATTTAATTATATCATTAATTTTTATATTCGTTATTTTTTGTGTCTATATATTAATTATAAATTTTATAATATTCAAATGATATATATTATTTAAATTTATATATAATTTATCTTTAATAGTACTATTATCTATAATAATATATATATATATAATTTAAAATACCATGTATGTATATATAAGTACATAATATTGAAATAGTCGAAATATAATCTATATATATTTTTTTTGTTCTTTTTTTAAATATCATAATAATAATATGTTAATAATAATAATAATAATTAATAAAATAATTATTAATAATTAAATATTTCATATGTATTTGATTAAACATATGTAAATTATTTCTAAAAATAAAATATATTTTTATTACGTAAAATTTAATAATATATATATATTATATATAATTTTTAATTATCATTTTTTTTCTCCATATTTTGTTAATAATATCTATATTAATGTTAATAATTAAATTTTTCATATTTCTCTATGTCTATATAATAATATAATATAATATATATTTTCATATTTCATATGTCTATATAATAATATATTATTAAACCATAAAACTTCATATGTATATATGTATGTATGTATGTATATATATATGTGTGTGTGTGTATATATATATACATACATATTATATATATTTACATATATGTAATATGTATTTACATATGTATATTTACATATATGTAAATATACATATATAATATATATGTATTATATCATATAATACATGTTTTATTATCGATCGAATTATCACATACAAATAAAAAAGTAAATAAATAAATAAAACATACAGCAAGAGCATCGTATCCCAATAAACAAAGTTGAAAAGTGTTACCAACCAATTGTTGCAATATTACTAAATTAAATTCATCCTCTAATGATTCCGACAATCTGAAATCGCAAAGTATATTTTATTAATTAATACGTACGCATTAAAAAAAAGGAGGGGAGGGGCATAGATAAAACAAAAAGAAAAATTATAATTTTTTTTCACCTAATCAATCGTACGTGTTTAACAATTAGATCTTTCATACGACGTTGTCGATCATTTGGATCATCCAATACATGTTTGACTTTGCAAGATAATGCAGAAAATAATCCACTGACGTGAAGTACCAAACTAACGAAAAGACAATCAGTACCAACGTAACCAAATACGATACTTGGAATAATAATAAATTGATAACAGCAAAGGCAGATATATGTTATCAAATCTTTTGGCTCGATTAACAACCATACTCTATATGGCAATCGGTATCCGTAAGATGAATTTCTGATTACTAAAATAATAAAAATGATAATTATTAATTGTTCATGTTCGATTATAAATCGTAATTATTTTATTAAATTTATTTGATCAATGGATTTAATATTTATTTGAAAATAACAATATTATAATAATAATAATAATGATGATAATAATAAATAAGAATACCAGAAATAATAGTTCGTGTAGCAATAGTAGTTCGGGTTTAATTGGTAATCTTATATATTAATATATAAAATATATGTATATATATATATATAAAATAAGTAAGAATATATGTTAGATATATTTAGATATATTTATATATATTGTTTTTTAATGGTAAAATATAACACGACCATTTATTAAATAGTAATAATATTAATTAGTTTCAGATGATATATACATACAAAAAATATATGTATTTTATTAAATAATAGAAATATTTTTAAAAATCATGTTAAATAATAATATTAAATATTTTCTTATATGAAATGTATAAAAATATATTTATATATTTTTGTACATATTTTTTGTATATATTTTTTTATGGGATTAATATAATAAAAAGATCACTTATTAAATAATAATAATAATAATAATAATAATAATAATAATAATAATAATAATAATAACAATAATAATAATAATAATAATAATAATAATAATAATAATAATAATAATAATAATAATAATAATAATAATATTAAGTGAGTAATAATATATATTAATATGAATATTAAAAAGTTATTATTTATTAATTTTGTTAGTAAATAATGGTATGGATTTAGCCAATTGTTTTTTTTTTTTTTTTTTTTTTTTTTTTTTTTTTTTTTTTTTTTTTTTTAATAAATTAAAATATATTTCGAGAAAAAAGAATTAAAATGCGTTAATTTGCAAAAAGAAAATAAAATAGAATATCTCGATAAAATATAATATATATTTTCTCAAACAATGAAATAATTAAAACTATGTGTAAACGATATATATATATATATATAAAAAAAAAAAAAATGAAACAAAGAAATAAAAATAAAATGAAAAGATAGAAAGAAAATTAAAAGAATAAAAGAAATAAGAAAATGGAGAAATAAAAATAGTTATTTATAAATATTAACAAAATTAAGAAATGGAAAAAATAAAAATGAAAGAAAATTGGAAAGATATAAAAAAGAAAAAAGAAATGACAAATGGAAAAAGAAAATTAGAAAAAGTTAGAAAAAACATGACAAAAGGTTGAACAAAAATGACTATGTATACATATCGATTAGAATTAAATTACATTAAATTAATTACCCATTTCAACGTTATTCACCAACGACATGAAGTAATAAGAGCATGCACCGGCCAAGCATACGATCAAGGTCAATCTAACGAATTTACGACTAAATTTATTGTAACTTAAAAACGCTATTTTTTCGTCAATGGTATTATAATTGTCAATAATAAAATCGGTTCTGACATCTTCCAATAATCTTGCTAATGACTTTCTTTTTATCCTACAAATGCATATTTTCAATAGCGCCATCAAATTGAATACATTTTCCAATAGACATCCAACGATATAAGTTAAATTCGTTATATTCATTGAAATATCGATGACAGCTAATGAACAATGTATTGTTAAATATATTGCAAAAAATATAAATTTAGGCTCGTTCGTATTTTCTGGCCAAATACCGGCACAATTCATCGTGCGTTTCGTCATATCTATCACATTCACGGTATCATCGAACTCGAGTTCCTAAAAAAGTCACAAAATTATGAAATTTCAATTACGAGATAATTTCAAATTGTTTAATTCGTTCATATTAGATATTATATAGTTTTTATATTATATTATTTATTTTTCTATCTATTATTATATATTTATTAGATATTATATATTTTTTTTTCTTTATAATTTTTATTTAATTATTTCAATTTAGTATTATTAATATTTAATTATTAGTATTATATTTTAATGTAATTTTTAAAATTTTAATATTTTATTTTAATATAATACTAATTGATCGGTAATCGATTTGCAATACTACGAAACTTTTTTTTAATTCAATATATATATATAAAAGTGATGAAAGTATACTAACGATTTTTCTAATTCGTCTAATTCGTTCATATTAGATATTATATTGTCCTTTTTTCTTTATAATTTTTATTTAATTATTTCAATTTAGTATTATTAATATTTAATTATTAGTATTATATTTTAATGTAATTTTTAAAATCTTTATATTTTATTTTAATATAATACTAATTGATCGGTAATCGATTTGCAATACTACGAAACTTTTTTTAATTCGATATATATATATATATATATATATATATATATATATATTGTATTAAAAAAAATATATATACATATATATATTATATATAAAAGTGATGAAAGTATACTAACGATTTTTCTAATTCGTCTAATTCATTCAAATTAGATGCGATACAATTTTTTTCTTTTTAATTCAATACGTATATATATATTTTTTTTTTATTTATTTATTATTATATATTATATATATTATATATGAATATAATATATATATATTAATATTATAAGTATATATTATATATTAATAGTATATAAAAGTGACAAAATTATAAAATATACTTATGATTTTTTTTAAATCATTTAATTCATTCATATTAGATACCATGCAATTCTATTTTCCTGTTTATTTTTTTTTTAATTCGATATATATATATATATATATATATATATATATATATATATATAATACAAATTAATTACAAATCGATTTCCTTTTTTAAAATTTGATAAATAACACTTAATTATTTTATTTTTTTTTTTGCATCTTATTAATATGATTATTCTTTTTATTATTATTATTATTATCAATTTTTATTACGCGATATTACGAATCATTTTTTTTCTTCCAAATCACTTTTAAATATAAAAAAAAAAAGTGCTTTCAAACTTTTCGTACTTGCCATAATTTGTTTCTTTTTATTCATTTATTTATTTATTTATTTATTTATTTATTTATTTATTTTTTTTTTATTTTTTTATTTATTTGTTTCTTTATTTATCTTCTCGTCGAACGAAACAACATGAGCTTTTCTCGCAAGCTCGCAACTAACTAAAGTAAAAATGTAGCTTTCAATCGTCCAGGTAAACTCTTCTCTCGTGACGCAAACGATCGAATGAAAAAAAAGGTAAAAATAGGAAGAAAAAAAAAAACAAAAAGAAAAAGTGAAAGAAAATGGAAAAACTCGTGAACGTTCTTTCGCGATTAGAAAAAAAAAAAAACATTTAAATAATTAATACACTATGTCCAATGTATCAGTATGAGCATTCATACGAGCGTGCTTTTTCATTTCTTTTTTCTTTTTTCTCTTTTTTTCTTTTTTTTTTCTTTTCTTTTTTTTTTATTTAATATTTTTCTCCTCCTGACAGAGAGAAGAAAAGAAAAAAAAAATAATGAAAAAGAAGAAAGAAAATTAATAAGCAACCAATTTCTAAACGAAACAACGAGACGATTATAAATAATTCGTCGAATTTCCTTCTTTTTTCCGTTTTTTTTTTTTTTTTTTTTTTTTTTTGTAACAGTCAAAGACACGTATAACTTTCTTCTCTCTATCTATCTATCTATCTATCTATCTTTCTATCTATTTCTCTTTATCTTTTTCTTCAACGTTTCACGACAAATATTACATTATTTCTTCCAAATTAGTAGGAGGAGAAAAACAAAAAAAAAAAAAATGGAAAAGAACTATACGTTCGACTTGACGAAAACTTTTGTACGTTTCACGAGTATTAATATTTTAATATGCGTTCATATCTCGCAACAATACGGTTAACTTTATTATTCGTATCGAATCAATCGATTAGCATTACTTTTAAAAATTAATGATCCTTGTGCACGATCCCATAGTCCAATTTTTTTTTCTCTTTTCTTTTTCTTTTTTTTTCTTTTTTTTTTTTTCGTTAGCTACTCGATATCATTATTTTCCTATCCACGTATGCATTCGTAATTTACAAATATGGTCTTATATTCTTCAATTTTTTTTTCTTCTCTCTCTCTCTCTCTCTCTCTCGTTCGACTCTCATAGTATGTGGATCGCTTAGTATAGTAATAGATAACGAAGATGATCACGAAGAAACATTTGTTACTCTCATCGAGACGTAAGTATAATAAGTATGATGAAAACCTGCTTCGATTTAATTAATATGACAAAAAAAAAAAAATTAAGAATTGAAAAAGAAAAGAAAGGAACAAAAAAAAAAGAGAATTAGAAAAGAATACATACATACGTAAGTACTTAAGTAATTAGATCGTTTGCATTTAAATTCTAATTAAAAAAATGTAATTTACGTATAGATAAGAGAAAGTACGATTGACATTAACGTACGTCGATAATCAATTATCATTACGATGAAAAATACTTTTGTAAGTAACTACTTACCTATGTAAGTGTAATAAGTTTAATTAAGTGTTTACGTGTAACACTTTGTAATCCTGACGAAATTTATTTTTCTATTAATTCACTTCAATCGTTCGAATCGAACATTTTGTCTAACTTCACGTGATGTAGTCTCTCAGTTTTGTATATGAGCGGACATTTTTTTTTTTTTTTTTTTTTATGTATACAATTGACATATAAACGATGATGATTAACAGTGGCGGCCATTATGATAGATTGACGTAAAATTTCATTTTATCGGACGATAAATTGCTCGTGTATGAGAGCTGTCGATTTTTTGATTCATTGTTTCTTCTCTGTAGGACGATCACCAAACTTCGTTTTTTTTTTTTTCTTTAATATTAAAAAAGAAAATAATAGTAATCATTAAGAGTACGGAAGCTAGCTATTTTCTTTTACCTGTTTTTTTTTTTTTTTTTTTTAATAGGTCGATCATTCCACGTCCTTTATCCATGATTTATCAATACATAAAAGGGTGTCCTAAAATTCACGTTGGATTTAAATTTTGCACCATTTGTGCGGTGAAATGTTGTCAAAAAAAAAACAAAAAAGAAAAAAAAGAAACAGCGTGACAGCTGACAGTTTAGGTTTATTAAAAATGGAACGCTATACGAAAGAATAAAGCATTTTCATTATTGAGCAATATTTGAAAAATAATGAAGGTTTACCAGTTAGAGTTCGCAATTTTCATACAAAATATGATTGAAATAGTAATTTAGTAGAAATAGTAATTCATCAACTATGAAGAGATTAATTTTAAAAATTTAGGGAAATTGGATCAATTAATGATCTTAAACACTCTGGTCGTCCTTCAATACAAAACATCAAAGCAGTTCATGAGAGTATTGCTGAGAGTCCAGAGACATCAATTCAATCGTGGTTAAGAATTGAAGATTTCGAGAAACTCTCTACAGCATATTTTCAAGATTTGCATTTTCATGCTTACAAAGTAAAGTAAAAGGATCACACACACATAGCGAATAGAGTTCGTTGAATAAATTATGGAACACAATAACAAATGGATGCTGATTTTTCAAACAACATCATCTTCAACAATGAGGCTCATCTTCAACAATGACGTTCATCTTCAACAATGAGACTCATTTTCATCTTGATGATTTGGTTAATCGACATTTGGGATTCAGAAAATTCACGAGTGATTGTCACGAGCATTTGTAGAAATAAATGCATTTAGAACATGTCACTGTTTGATGCAGATTTTGGGCTGGAGGCATTATCGGACTATTCTTCTTTGAAAATACGATTGGTCAGGCAATAACAATTAATGATGCTCGCTATTGCGACATAATAATCCAGTTTTTTCTGCCTAAATTGCAAGATATGAATGTGAACGACATGTGATTTCAACAAAACGATGACACATGTCATACAACCGAAAAAACAATTTAATGATTGCATGAGTCATTTCCTTGTCGTGTAATTATGATGATCAGAATTGGCCGTCCGGATCATGCGATTTAACGCCATTGGATTTCTTCCTTTTGGTGTTTTTTGAAATTTAAGGATTATGTCAACAAGCCTATGATCACTCACATCTTGAAGGAAGAAAAGTTGTATCAACGAAATTCAGCTACATTTCAAACGTTCATGGAAAATTTCAACAAAAGGAGTCCGTATATGCCAGCTATGTCATGGAAGCCATTTATTCGATATACTATTCCATAAATAACTTTATACTGTGTATTTTATGAATCAATAAAAAATTTATAATTAATTATAAACTTGCGCTTTCTATCAAAATTACTTCTTGTGTGAATTTTGGGACACCCTTTATATATGTGTATATATAAATTTATAACAAATTACATATATGTGTGTGTACTCTATTAATATATTAATATTATTATATGATATAATAATAATAATAATTATAATAATAATAATAATAATAATAATAATAATAATAATAATAATAATAATAATAATAATAGCAATAATATAATAATAATATATATGTACATTTATATAATATGTATATTATACTTGATATAATGTACAATTATATTATTTATACAAATATATATATATGGATGTGTATATGTATGTTTGTATGAATATATATATATATATATATATCTTTTCTTTTTTTGTTTATACAGCTTGTAAAAGTTTCTATGACGCATTTATCAATATTACGTATTATCATTATATGAGAAAAAATATAATCTTTGATAAAGAATAGGTAAACACAAGAAAATGCACACTAATACATATATGTATTTTTTTTTTTTTTTTAATCAAAGAAAGTTTTTAAATAAAAATTATTTAAAAAAATGAAATTTTCGAAAGGAAATGAAAAATATGGAGGAACCTTGCGTTTCTTGTATTCATGCTGAGATTATTCCTTTCAAATATTTCTTTTAATATTTATTCAATTTTGTATTTGATTTCATATTTCACAATTTAAATCAGACAAAAATGGTCATATGGAAGGAAACACCGTCTAATTTATATTTTTTTATTTATTACTCTACATATTATACTTGATACGTTATTACTACATATTATTATATTTTATTACTATATATTTTTTTCGTTACGAATTATTCTTTTCGTTTTGTATATTTTTTTTTTCTTTTTTTACGCTTTTAATCCATTTTGAATCAAGCAAAAGTAGTCACACGTAACAGGATACACCTTTGTGCTTATACTTTTTATTTATTTTACTATAAGCATAGAATTATTTTCGTTTAGAATTTTCTTCTTTCTTCGTGTCGACTTTGTACTTCCTTAACTTTTATTTTTTTCTTTCATCTTTTCTTTTTCTTTTTTTTTTTTTTTTTTTTCGTCCAAGCACAATAATGATCATGCGACATTCCATTCACCGTCGAATTTTATTATCTTTGGATTATACATATTCAATTATAACTACCATAAATTCGTTTACTTCATTTTATTTCTTTTTTTTTTTTCTTTTCGTTCCTATGCGATATTGTCTCCTTCGAGCAATAAGTTTTCTAACGTCTTCGTTGAAAAGTTTCTTATGGTGTGTCATTAAAAAAAACTTCTTTCTTCTTCCCCCATCTTATATGTCATCATTATTTTTCAAAGAGACATTTTCTGACTTGAAACTTTACAAAACTTATGAACGAACAGAATTATAAAATATTCGAAGGAAACAAAAAGATGGATAAAGAACGATACACATTTAAGATAATCATAGGTTGGCGACTTGAAAATTATCTTTCGAAGAAAAGTTTCCCCTCTCTCTCTCTCTCTCTCTCTCTCTCTCTCTTTTTCTCACCCTCCCATTATTTCTTTTCCTGTGCTTGCCTTAGTCATTCTCTCTCTCTCTCTCTCTCTCTCTCTCTCTCTCTCTCTCTCTCTCTTTCTCCTCTCTCTCTCTCTCTCTTTCTCTCTCTCTCTCTCTCTCTCTCTCTCTCTCTCTCTCTCTCTCTCTCTCTCTCTCTCTCTCTCTCTCTCTCTCTCTCTTTTTCAATCGATTACTTGGCTACGATCGATGAGTATTCGTACGATAATCCATGCAATTATTGTTAGTCACAAGCAATCCTCCTACGAAGAAACAATAAACAGAGTTATCATGAAAGTAAGATATGAAAATTTAATTTTTTCTTTACCATTCTTTCTTCTTTTTCTTTTGCTTCCTAATTTGCATTTTTTTAAAGAGACGAGTAATTAAATGTGACATTATTTTTTTTTTTGTCTTCTGTTCTTTTCTTTTTTTTTCTTCCTTTCATTAATTAATTAATTCTATCCTAAATAATTAAAATTAGGTTTCAATATCTTTTTTTTTTTTTTTTTTTTTTTTTTTTTTTTTTTTTTTTTTGATTATTCAATATACATTTTACAATAATTACAAAAAAATATGTTTCTATTCGTATGTATGTAGATTTTCTTTAGATCAATTTTTTTTGAAAAATGTTTTTGTAATTGTAAGCTGTTAAGGAAAAAGCTTTTGAAAAAAAAAAAAAAAAAGAAAAAGAAAAAATAGAGAAACCTCTTACTTGATCAAGTTTTTTTTTCAATCTTTTCTTAAAAAAAAAGTACCATTCGATTATATTAAATTTTATTATTATTTATTTTTATTTATTTTTTTTTTCTTTTTGTTAACTTAATTTATACGAATACTTTATTTCGATAATGCTATTTAATCGATATTATTAAAAGTAAGGTATGAAAATTAATTCTTTTAATCTTTTTCTCTTTTAATTAATTCGACACAGTAATTAAAATTGTGTTATACATTAAAATTAAATTAAAAAAAAAAAATAAATAAATAAATAAAAAAAAGAAGTAAATTTTTTTCTTTCAGTTATTTTTTTCAATTTGTAAATTTTTTTTTATCTAATTTCTATTCGCGTAGAAATACACGAAGGACATTTTTTTTTGTTTATTAATTTTTGAAAAATTATAGAAATACTTTTTTATACATATATTTAAAAAAAAAAAAAAGAATATTCTCATAATCGTTGAGAAAGAAAATTTGTAAAATGTAATTGACAAAAGCTCTTATTCGAGCTCACATTTTTTCAACCTTATCTTTTCAAAGAACCTTTCAATTTTATTTTATTTTATTTTATTTTATTTTGTTAACTTGAATTATTTTATACGGATAATATTATTTAATCTTTCATTTATCTTTATTTAATTACATAATTGGCATGAAATTTATAATTTAAATTTTAAGTGAATATTTGATTGAAATTACGTCTGGATCACGTATATAGTATTATATTATCCAGATAATATTATCCAGATAATTATATCTTATTTATATAAATTATATCATATTCAAAATTTATTGGTTTTTCTTAATTAATTTATATTAATATATAATATATAAAACTTATATTATTTGAATTAAATTCTTTATTTATTTTATACAAATAATTCTAATAAATCAAGATAAAGAATCCCCATGAAATTAAAAACAAAACAAAACAACTTCACAAATGTTTGGCAAAACTGTTCAACAAAAATTTCAATGGAATTGGTTCAATAATTTAATTAATTCTTTAAAATGAAAAATTTGTGTTTTAATAAATAGAACGTCATTTTGTAAAAAAAAAAAAAAATCATTTATTTTAATAACAATTTTCGACATTCAAAAACATTTTCATCTACTTCATAGATTATTCTATTTAAATTCGATTCAATTCAATTCGACTTCAAAATAATTCAATTTAAAAATAATACTTAATATGATACAACTTACGATCGAATGGATGCCATTTTAGAAATTTCGAATGTACAACGATTCAATTGAAATTAATATTATTATTATTATCTTATTTATGACTTATTTTTCTTTTTTCTTTTTGTTTAATTTCTTCTTTAATCGCTCTTACATGTCCGCTTTCAATAGTAACTAAAATTCATCTTTGAATACAATATATAATATTTGGATTAATATATTGACACGTATGATAGAAATTTTACTATTTTAAAAAATAAATTCTATGTTAATAATATATAAATAATTAACAAATTTATAAATATTTAAATAATTAAAATAATATATATATATATATATATATATATATATATTTGTGGTAATAAATTTGCAATTTTAAACTGCAATAATATATTTACTATTCCAATAGTGAACTATAATAAATTGCAATCAATGTTTCTAGTTCATTCTGTGAAATTAACGATCAATTATGAACAATTTTGAACTAGTTCAACGAAACTCAGTATCTGCTTATAAAAAGCGTACTTCGTACTTGATTGAACCCAAAAATGATTCATTTCTATTTTGATAATATCAAATGATATACTCTTATCATTCAGATGCACCTTGTCGCATAAAACCAGATAAGTATATACTCTCCCAAGAATCGTTCAGATAAAAATAAAGTTTGATTTTTTTTTTCGATCGTGATCATGACTTTAAAATATCATTAACCCTTTGAGTGCTATGGGCGCACATATGCGTCCAGCGAAAGCTATCGATATAGACTATGAACGCAAATACGCGCTGGGCAGATGCTATCAGTATGGACTATGGACGCAAATACGCGCCTGGCAAAAATGATCAATATACTATGGTCAAATGTATATGTTCGGCAATTGTTTCTATTGCGCGAAAAAGTGTTCAGTCCCCGGCGATCGTCAGCGCCAGCCGCGCGTTGTCTGTACGGATTGCATAGGCCACGAGTATTCAGTACTCAAAGGAAGCTGTGACATGAAAAACAGTAGAGAGTATTTTGTATAAGTGTTGTCTTATCGGTCCATCCAAATACCAAGCTTTTGGTAGACTACAATTATCTTAGATTCCTTCTTTTTATGCATGGAAAATAACTGAAAAACGTGCATTAAAATAACTATTAATTTTCCCAGCTACGTATACGTACTTACTTAGATATATATTATAAATACATAATTATTTCAAGGAAAACAACTTTCTGTTACTTTTTGCATATCCAACGTTAACAAGACCATAATAATTTATTTATTAATTTTTCTTCTTATTACTTTTAAATACTAAATAATAAATATTAAATCTTTGTTGGGTGTAAAAATATATACATCAAATTCTGATAAAAATACTGAGATCAGTAAGCTAAAATATCCTACATTGTTGTACATTAATTGAGATGTTTATTTTGAAAGTAGCCTAACTCCATTTATCTTCAAATCGAGATATTTAAGGGTTTGCGTTTCAATGAATTTAAAAATATACGTATAGGATACTAATGAATCATACTACTTAAGTGTATCTAAGGGTGTTAAATTTATAGTTCCTATTAAAATAGTGGCAATTATTAAGTGAATAATATGCGTTTTATTATCAAGAATGGAGTTAAGACACTTTCAAAATTAACAATCAGATTTATTATAAAATTTGAAGGTGCCCAAGTCCATTCAACATAATTTAAGATGCTTCAAATTGAAAAAAACAATACTCAATTTATTTTACATATCTTTAAAACACTTCGAAAACATAATTTATGCGATTCAAAACATTTTTTAACTACATAACGTACAAAATTACAAAAATAAATTTATTACAAAACAATTTACTACTCATGTAGATTTTGTGTGTGTGAAAGGGATTTGAAGAAATCATGATGTTCCGGTGGTATATATCGTAATAGATCAATTATGTCCTTGAATGTTGCTGTTGTAATTTGTCTGATATTTTTATACAGTGGTGTCAATACAATATTTTCGAATTTTCTTGGTCTACCCCGACGTGGTAATAAATTCAGGACTTAAAAATTTTCATTTTCATTCATTGATTTAAGTATAAATGGAGTTAGGCCACTTTCAAAATAAACGGTTAAATTATTGAACTAACTCTGAAAACTTATGTGTCAAGAATTATCGTATTTGCTCGGAATATAAGCAACCTGAAATGCTTTACTGATAAATAACATAAAGTTGTACATGTAATTATAGCAACCGGAAAAAATTGACAAATGGAGTTAGACCACTTTCAAAATAAACCGCTCAATTATGATTCTACACAACATATAAGTCAATTGCTTTTCTTTCTTGATCCTTAATCTGTGATTTTAATAATATATGTCAAAAATATGATATAAATTAAGTTATACTATTTTATCTCTTCTTTTTTGTAAATTTAATCTAACTATAGTACAAGTTTATTTATATTTAAACCGTTTAACGCTTACATATTACATACATATATAATTTATATATATTTATATATATACATATAAATTAAATCGTTAAGCATTTTGTAATTTGTACTATTATGTACAGTAACATAAATACATTATTTAGCTACATTAGATGTTCATTCTCGATCAAATAAATATAAATTAAAATGAAAATAAAAATAAAAGTAATATATGTTGTCATTTAAAAAAGATAAGAATGTTTTCAAATGAATATCACATATATCAATTTTCAAGACCCAAAATCTAATGTTTGATTTAATATTACATTTCAAATATTATAAGTGCTTTCCTATAAAATTAATGATGGTATATCTAACTCATACTTCTTTTGCCCACCAAAGAAATATATATTATAAGAAAATAGAAAATCTCTAAGTTGAATCAGAATGAAATAATAATACAGAAATAATAATTGAATCACAAGTAAACAACTCACTGAATCTTTGATGAGCTCCTTTGATTGAAGCGTTTTTCCTCCTTTTGAACGTATCAAAAGATTAATGCGATTGATATTGGGACATGTCCATATCAATTTCTTCATCAATAATTTTCCTATAAATTCTGTTCGTTCGTATATCAAAGTACGTGAATATACTTTGAGCATAATAAAATTTCCAAATGGATGTGAGTTTGTTGACATTCTTAAACGACACTTTTTGTTCAGTCTCTTTTAATGACACTTCCATAGTTTCTCTTTTTTCCAAATCAATCTGTAAACGTAAATGTAAATGTATGTACTCATTAATTTTGATATTTCCTTTTTTTCTTCTACTTCAAAAGTCTTTTCATCCGCTACTAGTATAAAATTAATTATGAGTTATATTAATAAAATAATATGTTTCTAAATAATTTGTTTTGGATATATTTTATTGGGCATTATAACAAGTTTATTATAGAAGACTATCAAAAAAGATGCAATTCTAACATTGAAATTTATTACAATTACAATTTTGATTTGTCACTATTCATAATGATAGGGAATTATAAATAATGCCTATATTAAATACTCAGTCCATGACATACACACACACACACACACACACACACACACATCCTAGTTGCAAATATGTAAAAAATAATAGCAACATGAAATAGAAAATAATAAGGAGAGTATTATAAATGACCTATCTCAATAATTTAAATAAATAACTTCATGACCAATTTTCTAAAGAACTGTTTCATCCGATTTAGTGAAACTTCCATAGGTTACTTATATATGCTTTATGAATTTACTATTCCATTTTTATTGAATTACATATACTAAGAACTGTAAAAAAACTCTTCTTCTGTTTTATTTTCTATACTTGTTCTTTTTCAATATTTTTGTGTTTATTCTATGTTATATATTTATTATTTTAGAAACTAGTATTAGAAGAATGTTTAATTATTTTTATTATAAATGAATTTTAATTTTAATTATAAATGAATTATTGAAAAATTAAAAGTCAATCTTAAATAGTTTCTGATTAAAAGGATTATTTGTTGAAAAAAATTAAGTTTGTCAGAAATTGTGAATAAAAAATAATTTAAATAAAAACTTACTTTTTAATAAAAACAATAATTAAAATTATCAATCATTATGATGTTCATCTTGTTCTCTATTATACAAATGTATTTTCTTTCATCTTTCCACAGATCTTGTCTTTTAAGAAAATATATAAGCATATAGTTCTTCATCATCAACTTGCATCTTATTCAGTTCTTCCAATATGGAGATTTTATCTCTTACCTCCTCCAATCTGCCTACATTACCCTCTTTAAATATGATGACAGCATCATATAAATCAAGCTACAAAGTATAAAATAAGACAAATACATTTCTTGGTACTCTTGTTCACACAATGATTCATTTATATTGTGTTTTCTTCGTGAGACATTTCTTCAATAGATCTAGATTTGTCAAATCTCTGTAAAGTGGTTTTACAGTCAATATAATAGACTCAGGTAAAAAATTCTTGTAGATATTAGATACTCTAATGATTTTATAATTATATCAAATCATTTGAAGAAAATTTTTGAACCGGGTTATCCATCCATTGATTATATATGAAAGAAGACTGTACAAACAACTTTTTTATAACATAATAATGTCTTAATAATCTTACCATCAAAAAATTGTCCCAAACATCTCCTTATTTCTTCGCCTAAGTTCTTTTTCCATTCTTTTCACTATCCTAATAATTATTCGATGTAAAATATTGTTCATGGCTTTACAATTTCGAATAGAAATTATTAAACACTATCAACTATTGCATTTTTTTCAGCGATATATTTAGTAATGTTTATTCTCCATCTGCTGCAAACTACAAATTATAAAATTATTCAATATTGCATGGAGAATACTCAAAACTATAATTATATTAATATCTATATGGCTTACACTGTCTTATTTGAATATACTTCATCAGATTTCACAAAATTTCGTTCCTGAAAAACTTGAAGACATAGAAGTTTTAATTGCTGATGTACTGAATGAACTTTCAATCCAAACTTCACTTCGCAACTTCTGAAATAACAGAATAAGTGTTCTGTAGTATCGATATCCTTTATTTTCTTATTTATTCAAATATTCCTTTAACTCCTGTCATTGTCAAATGTAATAATTAATATAAAATTGAAACATAACCAAATATATAACAGGAAAAAATTACATTCACTTAACAAACGAAGTGAACATGGCTAATCGTATGTCAATTAAATTATAAAAATAAAAAAAAATAAAACAGAAACGTAATAAAAATTGCAGATATTATTTATTTTTAATACAAAATCAAGGTTACCTTCTTTTGATAGAATAACATCACATAACCTTTTTCTACGAAGTAGCGTAGATCAAATCGACGTAAATTCCATGATATAGAAGAAGGATACTTTTGTTCAATAATATGTTGAGAAAATCGTTTTGAATCTAATAATTATACTTTTGAATGCATAAGACAATCGTTAACGTTCATCAAGAATACTTTCTCGCTGAATATAAATACTAACCTCCTTTTACACAAAATACAATCATAGTTAAGTAATATACGCCACCAACAGAGAGCGCACTCAGTGCGCGTCTGACCAATCACAGAGCTTCGTATGAAGCGACCAATGGGTACGCATCATATAGCATTTCATTCCCTAAGAAATATTTCAACTAGTTATACAAATCTTCTTTCCCTCAAAAGCATTAGATGAAACAGTTTTTCGACTTAGCTAGAATGTTGCACGACGATAAAATCGTCGTCTAAACGAAAAGTATTAT
Source organism: Vespa crabro (assembly GCF_910589235.1). Taxonomy (NCBI): domain Eukaryota; kingdom Metazoa; phylum Arthropoda; class Insecta; order Hymenoptera; family Vespidae; genus Vespa; species Vespa crabro. Next base: position 1,411,172 of record NC_060979.1, on the reverse strand, counting down.
ATGATCGATACTATTTACGAGAGACTTTTTTGCAATCTGAATCACTGGTCTCGATCCGATGCAGACGAAGTGTGGCAAGTGACGTATATGATGATGTGCATTATTTAATCCCAGCTTTGATTATAAAAAAAAATAAAAATAAAGTCAACAACACACGGTATTCCCAAGCGGTCACCCATCCAAGTACTAACCGTGCCCAACGTTGCTTAACTTCAGTGATCGGACGAGAACTGGTGTTTTTCAACGCGGTATGGTCGTTGACTGATCAATTATTTCATTTTATATGCATTTTTACTTCTAAAAAATTGATTTATTCTAATGTATATTTCATTTGTACAAAATATATCATTTTATTGTAGTTGTGATTATTTATAAAAAAAAAACAAAGAAAAAAGTAAAAAGAATGTCAACAACACACGGTATTCCCAAGCGGTCACCCATCCAAGTACTAACCGTGCCCAACGTTGCTTAACTTCAGTGATCGGACGAGAACTGGTGTTTTTCAACGCGGTATGGTCGTTGACCGATAAATTCTTTCATTTTATATGCATTTTTACTTCTAAAAAATTGATTTATTCTAATGTATATTTCATTTGTACAAAATATATCATTTTATTGTAGTTGTGATTATTTATAAAAAAAAAACAAAGAAAAAAGTAAAAAGAATGTCAACAACACACGGTGTTCCCAAGCGGTCACCCATCCAAGTACTAACCGTGCCCAACGTTGCTTAACTTCAGTGATCGGACGAGAACTGGTGTTTTTCAACGCGGTATGATCGTTGACTGATCATTTATCTCATTTTATATGTATTTTTACTTCTAAAAAAATTGATTTATTCTAAAGTACATTTTATTTGTATAAATTATATTAAGTGCGTTAAGGAAAAAATGTAGTGTACCATATAAAAAAAAAAGGAGTAAATAAAAAATTCTTTAGTTTCTTCTCTTTGTTGGATAGTAAGATTGCAATCAACGAAACATTCGATCAACTTAGATTCGGTGCAGATGAACAGGAATGACATAGAGTGACACATATTATTTTTTTGTAGTTTAGGTTGTTTATAAAAAAATATAAAAAAGAAAGTAAAAGAATGTCAACAACACACGGTGTTCCCAAGCGGTCAGCCATTCAAGTACTAACCGTGCCCAACGTTGCTTAACTTCAGTGATCGGACGAGAACTGGTGCTTTACAACGCAGTGTGATCGTTGACTCGCCAATTTTACCTTTTTATTTGTTATTTCTGGACTCGTTAAAATTGTTTTATTATAGAGTATTTTTTATTCATTTTGAATATATTAAGTTTATTAAATAAAATGGTATGTTCGAATTACAAAAAATATGTATATGTATTTAAGTTTTTTTATATTCTTCAATTTGTGAAAAAATAAGATTGCGATCAACGAAACAGGCATCTTATACTAGGTAGAGATGTATAGAAGTAACCTACAACGACGCTTATTATTTTATTGTAGTTTAGGTTGTTTATAAAAAAAAATAAAGAAAAAAAGTAAAAAAATGTCAACAACACACGGTGTTCCCAAGCGGTCACCCATCTAAGTACTAACCGTGCCCAACGTTGCTTAACTTCAGTGATCGGACGAGAACTGGTGTTTTTCAACGCGGTATGGTCGTTGACTGATCAATTATTTCATTTTATACGTATTTTTGGTTTAAAAAAATTGATTTATTCTAGAGTATATTTCATTTGTACAAAGTATATTATGTCAGTTAAGTAAAGTGTAATGTATCATATAAAAAAAGGAGTACATACAAAATTCTTTAGTTTCATCTCTTTATTGGGTATAAGATTGCGATCAACGAAACATGTAGCTTAGATTCGGTGCTAATGAGTAGAAGTGACGTACAATGACGCATATCATTTTATTGTAGTTCAGGTTGTTTATAAAAAAAAATAAAAAAGAAAGTAAAAAAATGTCAACAACACACGGTGTTCCCAAGCGGTCACCCATCCAAGTACTAACCGTGCCCAACGTTGCTTAAAACTTCAGTGATCGGACGAGAACTGGTGCTTTACAACGCGGTATGATCGTTGACCGATAAGTTCTTTCATTTTATATGTATTTTTTCTTCTAAAAAATTGATTTATTCTAAAGTATATTTTATTTGTACAAAGTATATTAAGTCAGTTAAGTAAAGTGTAATGTATCATATAAAAAAAGGAGTACATACAAAATTCTTTAGTTTCATCTCTTTATTGGGTATAAGATTGCGATCAACGAAACAGGCATCTTAGATTCGGTGCAGATAAGTAGAAGTGACGTACAATGACGCATATCATTTTATTGTAGTTCAAGTTGTTTATAAAAAAAAAAAACAAAGAAAAAAAATAAAAAAAATGTCAACAACACACGGTGTTCCCAAGCGGTCACCCATCCAAGTACTAACCGTGCCCAACGTTGCTTAACTTCAGTGATCGGACGAGAACTGGTGCTTTACAACGCGGTATGATCGTTGACCGATAAGTTCTTTCATTTTATATGTATTTTTTCTTCTAAAAAATTGATTTATTCTAAAGTATATTTTATTTGTACAAAGTATATTAAGTCAGTTAAGTAAAGTGTAATGTACCATATAAAAAAAAGGAGTACATACAAAATTCTTTAGTTTCATCTCTTTATTGGGTATAAGATTGCGATCAACGAAACATGTAGCTTAGATTCGGTGCTAATGAGTAGAAGTGACGTACAATGACGCATATCATTTTATTGTAGTTCAGGTTGTTTATAAAAAAAAATAAAAAAGAAAGTAAAAAAATGTCAACAACACACGGTGTTCCCAAGCGGTCACCCATCCAAGTACTAACCGTGCCCAACGTTGCTTAACTTCAGTGATCGGACGAGAACTGGTGTTTTTCAACGTAGTGTGGTCGTTGACTTGTAACTTGTAAGATTTTAAATGGTATTTATTTGTTGTTAAAAATTATTTTATTATAGATTATTTTTCATTCATATTAAATAGATTAATTACATTAAATAATACTAAATATATTATTTATAATAGAAAATATCTATTTAGATATAAGTTTTGGTTAATATAAGAATTGTGTTAAAATTTGTATCCATTAAGTTCCAATACTACTTTATACCATCAGATACTAATTCATATTTAGCTACCTTCCCATCAGATGATATTACCGGCGATATATTTTTCTATCTTATCTACGGGAGTTATTAATATAATTTTTGTCCTTCTGTGGATCGAAAAGCAATCGTTTGTTACCGGCCGATGTTGGTAATTTAACTAATTAGTAATTGATACTAATAATAATTATTATTATTAGTATTCTGATACTAATTACTAAGTATCTAGATAATAAGTTAGTTAGTATATTACATATTAATTATTGGATACAAAGGAAAGGCGAAATAAATCTTTGTATATATTAGATATATAACAAAATAGTCCTTTTTAATTATAGTTCGTTGGTAAAGTATACAATTTAAACATAATTAATGTAATTTATCGAATGTTTTTTCCTTTTAAAATGAACTTTATATACTGTTACGTATTTCGTATTATTTTGTGTTTGTAAATATAATATATAATTATTTATGTTTAGTTATATAGAAACTGGTCTCATATTTTGTAGTAATATATGTGTTACTTTTTTATTTCTTCATGATTTTTTACATCGAAAATTTGATATTATTGTCATATACATTTTCGTAAGGCTTCTGATTGTTTCGACCAGTATTATTGCGAAAATTATTGTTGACAATATAAAATCGATTATTCAATATGATTTTTCAAAATGGCGACAATATGATCATACATATTTGAATCTTTAAAATTAACAAAATGGCCAAATAGTTACCAAATAAATTTTACAAGCACTTATATAAATATTGAAGATGTTTTGTTTTAAATTTCAAAGAGCTTGAAAAATTATTTAAACATGATGATCACTTGATTATACATGATTTAATCTAATTTAATTTAGGTTAACTGTAAAAGCGGTTTATCCGTTACTTTTTTGTTTTGCATTATATCGCAGTACTTAATCCTATGATATTTTTTAATTATATTTTATTATTATTATTTTTTTTTCAGGTGAAAGATTTCTCTAATTTATTATTATTTATATATTTTTCTAATTATTAATCGTAAAAGTGCTTTATTCGTGATTTATTCTTTCTTTCTTTTTACTTTTTTTTTTTTTATGTAATATTACAGCATTCATTCAAATATCATTTATTATTATTATTATTATTATTATTTTTTTTTCAGTTAACGAATTTCTCTAATTTAGATTAATTTTTTTTGCATTATACCACAGTACTCAATCAAATGTTATTTAATCTTGTTATTATCATCTTTTCTTTTTTTTTTTCAGGTGACAGATTTCTCTAATACATTAAAAGCGATAACAATCACCAAACATCTGCTTAATTTGTCAGGAATTTGGCCTTTAAAAATTCGCGATATATTATTCATATCGTTTATAATTTATGGCTTTGTTTACAGTATATTAGCACTATTGGATCTTATAAAATACATTAAAAATAGTCATTATGTTATAGCGAATTTAATGGAAAACATATCGGTACTAATGGCGATAATAAAACTTTTATTGATACGAATAAAGTATCGTACATTGTCGCGATTTCTGATCGAAACGGAAATAGATTATACAAATGATAATTATGAAAATGACGAAGAGAAATTGATATTTTTAAAATATAACAAATTTTCTTATAGATACATCGTCATTTTGTTTTTTTTTCCGACATTCCTACTTCTCTTATATTATTTTAAATCTATCATACCGAATATACTAATGGGTAATTATCTCGATAAATTGAATTTCGATATTTCGATAGTCTCGAAATTAACATTAATTAATTAAATATGTGCCTTTGTCATTGTCCAAACGATAAAAAAAATCCAAAAAGGAAAAAAAAATTCAAAAATGACCTACACTTTTACATATAAATGTTTCAATAGATATAACAATGGTGACCATGAATCGTCAATTTCTTTTTAAACAATAAATTTAGATTTAGTTCGACTTAACTAATCGCCGACATGTGAATATGTAATGTTTTTCTCTTTTTTATTCTTTTTGGACCGTATATCGTTAAACAAACGACGAATACATTTTTCGATTTTTGAATAGAAAAAGATATATATATATATATATATATATATATATATATATATATATAAATATATATATATTCATTTTTCTTTTTCTTTTTCTTTTTTGTTTAATGTATTCGATCAAGTGACGAAAATATGAGGTGTAAAAAATAGACGAATAATTTTATTAAATTTCTATTATCGTTCAACGCAGTTATGGCAAATTCTACATCGGAATATAAGTTACCTTATAAAATACAGCCATTATTGAAGCCGTACAATGCAAGAAATTATGCATTTGATTGTATACACGAATTTATACGTATAGTAATGGTCGTTTCCGCTTACGTTGGTACTGATTGTTTATTCGGTTGTACCAGTTTTCATCTTAGCGGTCAATTGGCCATATTGAAATGTCGAGTGAAGGAAATTTCAAAGAATACCGATGGTTTTCGGCAAGGAATTCGTAAAATCATTCTCCGACATCAACATTTGATAAGGTGACGTTACTTCTTTAATTAAACTATCTAATTAATAAAGGATCGTCTACTGAGTGAAATCTTCCTTTTCTTTCCTTTCTTTTTATATGATTCAAATCCATTGAACACTATATGAATTATGAGACACGTGTTTTTGGATGTATTTTCAAGATATGAATTTTTTGAAATTTTGTCTTTTTTTTCTTAAAGGTTTATTACAATTTCGTTTCGAAAAAATTATATAGGTTTGTTTCCTAATAAGATTGTTTTTAATAATACAATTGTTTATTAATGAGATTGAAAGCAAGCTAATTAAAAGAAAAATTTCAAAGATGCTGGATTGCATTCCAGATTTATGCGAAAATAAAAATTCAAAAATATTTTCAACGATGCCATGTTTGTTCCAACATTCGAAATGGGACAAATATATTTTTTATTCTAATTAATATACATCTAATATAATTTAGTGTATGTATAAAAATATTTTTCTTTTATATCAATTTATTTGTTATTTGTATTTTATCACGAAAAGTATAATTCGAGATAGTCGTTTTAATCCTTCAAATCACTTTTTAATGACATTATTTTAGATTTAAAATCGAATAAATTTTTATTTTGAATACGTTCTTTCGATTACAACGAATTATTAATATTTGATTTTTCCGCAGAAAAATTCGAAGATATTGTTTTAAATCTTAAAGTCGTTCCTTAGCACAAATAGAAATGTCACGTTTCTCATAATTTTTAACATTAATACGCACTAATACTACTTTACAATGAAACAAATTTTTTTTCTTTTAGTACAAGGAAGATGTCATTAAAAAAAAATAGTTTGTCTTTTTCGTATCTGTTTCAGATTAGCGGATATATTAGAAGATAGTTTTAATATCATTATTGGTCAAAATTTATTTGGGATAACTATACAGATTTGTGTATCGAGTTATCAAATGCTCAGTGTACGTATACGTCTCTCAAATCGAATTACATTCATTTTTAATAAATAATTCTTAATTATTTAGAGTTTGGCCGTGCTCGAAAAAATAGATATATTAACATTTATTCTGTATGACTATCTTTTGTTGGTCTCATTGTTTACTTATTGTTACATCGGTGAATGTATAATCAAGGAAGTAATTAATCGAATTCTTATTTAATTGCAATTCAATCTGCAATTAGAATCAATAGTTTATTAATACAATTTTTTCTGTTCTTCTTTTTTCTTTTTTGTTTTTTATTTTTTTTTTTTTTTTATTTTTTTATTTTTTTTTTTTTTTTTTTTTTTTTTTTTTTTAATCCAGAGTACGAGCTTGTGCGAAGAGTTTTATTTTACTAACTGGTACGAAATGCCGACGTTCGATATAAAATCGATTTGCATTTGCATGATGCGCACCAGGAAACAACTGCAATTGACTTGTGCGAAGTTTTGCATTCTGACTGTAAGCATGTTTATCAATGTGAGTCGTTTTCGTTATTATTTCATCTTTTTCCTTTTTTTTTTCTTTTCTTTTCTTTTCTCTTCTTATCTAACATTCGAATTACGCAAGATTCTTTTCCCTTTTCGTTTTTAAGTTATTATGTTTTAATTGACATTTCGTTAATACGTTCCGAAGCCAAGCCATTTTTGTCTGACTTGTCGTTCAGGCCATTTGATATTTTGACTAAAGAAAAAAATGACTGCGTGTACCACCGGTGGTACACGTGGCCCGAAGATCAAGTTTAACGTGTACCATCGGCGGTACACACGGGCACGGAACGTGTTAATTGTTTTATTTTTTTTTTCTTCTTTTCTTAAATTTTACTTTTGTCATTCTCTTGTGTTAATTTTTTTTTCTTTTCTTTTTTATGAGATATCACTTGTGTTCCACGAGTTTTGATTTTCTTTAGATAATATTTATTTGTACGTCATTAATCGTTTTTATTTATTAACATTTTATCATTTACCAACATGAAATATTTTTGTTCATATTTAATTTTGAATATTTTCGATCGTATAAACATTTCGATGATCAAACGATTAAAACTTATTATGTTTTTATTCATTTTGCAGATAATGAATACATCAATGGCGTACTTGTCATTTTTACGAACGACTATATAAACGAAGCTATTTATAATAATTGATTGCGAATGATAACTATTGCAATATAGTTCTGTACAAATGTTAAATAAATAATCTGTAATAAATGTAAATGCAATCAGAATAACGTTATTTCAGTGTTAGTCAAAAGTATCGTTCGGTTTTCCAGTAAAAAAAAAAAAAAAAAAAATAAATAAAATAAAATAAAATAAAATAAAATAAAAAAAGAAATACCACTTTTCATAGAGTTACAAATAATTTATTGAAAATAGTATTTAAAGTTTTACTTCCATTATTTTCTACAATGTTGCAGACAAAACTTCATTATTTCAACATTCGAAAATTTTTCATTTTCTTAACCAAAGAATTATTCGAATAAATTTTGCAATCTTTCGAGAGCTCGAAAATTTTTCCATTAAAAATATATTATTAACATCGGAATATGAAAATTTTTCGTCAATCCAATATTATTATTTTGTATTAATAATTCAATAAGAAAATCATAAGATTTCATTTCAATTTGTTTCTAATTATATTGTGCGAAACTTTTTTGTAAAATTTGCAAAACTATAATCAATCCAATTAAAACGTCCTTCGTACGGATTAATTAATAAAAAAAATTTTCTATAATAAAATTCGTAAAATATATACGTACATTTGTTGTGCTTCGAACTAAAATGTAATTGACATCGATAGCGAAGTTCAGTCGACAATAGCATCGATAATCGACTATCATTACAGAGATATATTGTGTATCAGGTTGACAATGTAATTCGTGTGATAAGAACCACAAAATCCAAATCTATCGAATTAATTGCTTCATGGTTTGAATTCTTCGTCTTTCACGAAGTCTTTATTTTATATACTTCTAAATATTTTTTAATAAACATTTTTCTTATTTCTAGCAGCAATCTCAACGATCTTCAACAATTCCATTTTAATAGTATCGATGTTCCACCATATTTTTTTGTACACTTCATAACGACCGGTTAGAAGAAAACTGTTAACAAGAAGACTAATGATAAAATAGAATGCAACTATTGAAGAACTTGGATATTTTTCTATTTTCTTTTTTCTTTCTTTTTCTTTTTTTCTTCCTATTCCGCAGTAATAGCGAACGTCCGCTGTTTCCTTTTTTTTTGTACAAGAAATATTTCACGTGGGGCGTTACGTAGAAACTTTCGACGGACATAGAGTCCAAAAAAAAAAAACAAAAAGAAAAAAGAAGAAGACAAGGTACATTCTACTTAGAGAAAAGGGTAGTCAAATATGATTAATGCAAAACATCGTCCGTCAACTGTTGATCGATTATTCTTGAGTCGAGTTCGTTCGTTAACGACTCACCCTTTCTCATTTCTTTTTCCTTTTTTGGTTTCCGTGCCTCCGATACGAAACTCAAAAACTGTCTCGCATTCTCTTTTTCATTTCTTTCTTTTTCTTTTTTTTCTTTTTTTTTTTTTTTTTTTTTTCGTTAATCGCATGAACTATTCAACCAATCAATTTCAACCCCTTTCATACGTAGTTTACGTCGTGAGTAGATCGTATTCCGACGAACAGTCCGTCGGCGACCTTTGAACGAGCAAAATGGAAGGAACCAGAGAAGTATGGTGAAAAAATTTCGTTTTATTTATTTACTTTGTTTTTTTTTTTTTTTTGTTTAAATATTTGTCAGTTCGTTTGACGAGTGCGATATTTAGTGACAATAATGTCGAGTGGACTCTCAGGAAGGAAAAAGCTATTGTGACGATTTTCAAAAATCAAAATCTTTCCCTGTCTTTTTTTATTTTTTTTTGTTTTCTTTTTTTTTTTGCATTTTCCGAACTTTTGAACAAATTCAAAACTTCTTGCGCAATCGATACTTTCTTTTGGTTTTTTTTCTTTTTAATTTTTCATTTGTTCAATCATTATCATAATTTCGAAAAATCTTAATTTTGTTTTGGAATTTTATTGACAAGTTGATTGCTACAGTGTTATTTCATGTGATTGTTAATTATTTTCTCGATGAAGTCATGATTTAAGTATCTTTAATTAATTCAAAAATTAATTAATCCATATGTCAAGAGGCACCGAATAAAATAATTGTCTAATTTTACAAATGAATAATAAAAATCGTGCTTTGTAGAACTATTAATAATTGTTATCAAATTTTCACTTTTTTTAGCAATTTATAATAATGAAACTGTGACTAATTAATTAATATTTACTTTATTATTATTTAATTAATATTTATTAATATTTATATTTATTTTTATATTTTTCTAATGTAAATATAAATTATTATTTCAAATATCAGTGATTAGTTTATTAATGTTTAATGTTTCGAAGGTTTACAAACAAGTACAAACATTTACAAGTACAAACAAGATAAGTTACAAACATTTTTGTCAACAATTACATTTTGCAATATTTTAAATTCATTGTCACTTTTTTTTTTGCAATTTTATGTAGTTTTTGTCCCAACAATTTTATTTTTTTACGTGACTAACATATTGATAAGAGCAACCATATGTCATTCAATGATTGCAGAGATAGGAGTATAATTTTATTTAATCATCAGATACCCAATAATTAATTATTATAGTAACATTATTATAAATGTGATAATTCTACTATGGTTTTTAAAATGAGATATGAAAATTCTGTGGCCATCAAGGTGTCAATGTTTAAATGCTAAAAAATTTTATTTCTAAATTATTAGTTATATACATGAATTATTATAAATTATTAATATTTATATATACATATTTATATAAATGTATATGGATGTCTCATAATATGTTTTCTTTTAGAAATTTTTGATTTTGCATAATTTAAATAAACAATATTTTTTATTATGATATATATATATATATGTATATATATCATTTTTTTATTTTAGTAACACTTATATGTTGTTTATATATATAACAGAATATTATTTTATGTAAATTTATTGATGCGTAAAAAAAAGTTTAAAACTTAACAAAATTAATAGTTTTGCTCGTAATGACGTCATTAATGGATTTTTTAAATGAATATTATGAGTGAAATTTCATCCTCTAAAAGATGATAATCAATTATTCAGCGAAATACAGGGATATGTAATAATTTGATTTTTATTTTTATAATTTTCCTTTTAATTTTAAATATAAAAAGAAATTAAAACTTCATATGTCTTTTTTTTTTTTTTTCATTGCTCATTAATTATGAAATTATTTTTATTATTTAAATCTTTTCAATACCATAAAAGCGATAACATTGAACATTTACTTTATACAACTTTTCTTGTTTTTATTTATACTTAATGATACTTAACTCGTATCGCGTTAAAATCGTTTTGGTTTATTAATTTTTTCAGATTATAATTTTATCATTTTTTGACTATAATATTTTCTTTTTAATTTTTTTATTTCATTATATTTATTAAAAAAATAAAAAAAGATTAATAAGATATAACAAATAGTGATGTTTCATTGATTACGGCGTCAACGTAATTTCTTTTATTATACAAAATGGCCATCAATTCTATCAATAGAATTTTTAGGGGATTTAAAAAAGTTACGATTATTGAGATGATCAATAAGTAACGTCGGAATATTTAATACAGGATGAGTCGAAATAGTTCTTAGTTGATTTTGAAAATCAATAAATCTATTTTAATTAAATCATTTAGATTAACTTTTTCTTTCAGAATGTAAAACTACAAAGCGTATGAATTTGATTCAACAAGAAATTAACTTCGAAATATCTCGAAAAGGAATAATTGATTTTTGAAATTATCTAAATACTTTCGGATCAACATTTGTATTAAAAATTCCGACATTGTGTATCAACTTAATGGCCAATCGAATACTATTTTTTCGAGACACACTTATAATTTTACAAACTAAGAACACTTTTGAACTCTCTAATTCTGTAATATACTGCTTAATCGTCCTTTTGTATTATCTTTTTCTAGATCATAGATTTTACTAACACCGTGAAAGCGATAACGTGGAGCAAACGATTACTTCGTTTTTCTGGAGTTTGGCCATTGGAAATTCGGGACTCGTTATTTCTACCTTTTTTATTTTACGGATGTCTTTACAGTTTCTTAGGAATTCTCGATTTGATCGATTCCATCAAAGATATCCGTTACGTATTGACAAATATTATGGAGAATATGCTGATGTTAATGACATTGATGAAATTTGGAATGTGCCGAATGAAGTATCGATCTTTGTCAAAATTTTTGACAGAAACGAAAAACGATTACACCGTCGATAATTATAAAACCAAAGAGGAGAGACTGATTTTCATGAAATATAACAAATTTTCCTACATATTCGTCATGACTGCGTTTCCATTGATGACCTTCATAATTCTTTTGTATTATTTTAGAACTGTTTTACCGAGTATACTTATGGGTAATACAATCATTATTAATATTTTTATTATATATCATTTTTTTTTTGTTTTTTGTTTTTTTTAAACGTTTCAAATTTTCTTCTAACGAAATAATAGACAAAATTGTAGTATATATTACTGTATGTGTATTTGTGTGTGTGTGTGTATGTGTGTGTGTGTATTTGTGTGTATAAAATTTTTTGACAAGATTCATCGGATTGAAACGGAGAGATTTTAATTTTTGTGAAATATTTCAAGGTCATTGAAATGACAACTTTATATTTACAAATATGAATCTACACTTTTTCTAATGGCAATATATTCTGTATAAATGATCAATTAACTTTTTTATTCAATATTTTCTTATCCATTTTCAATTTTTGGAGTTATTTAAACAATATTTATTATTTAAACAAATTTCTTTCAATATTTGTCTGATATTTTCAGAATGAAAATTTGTAACGATTTATTTTGGACATCCATAATACATTTACGTATAGAAAATTGCATAATGGATTAAAAATTCATATATAATATATTTAAAAAATTCACATTTTGAATGAATTAAATAATTACAAGATATTAATATAACAATTATAATAATGTATATGATAATAATTATGATAATAATAATAATGAAAAGAAAAAGAAAAAGAGATATAAGAAAAAACAATAATTAATATTATAATAATAAAATTCTTGTGTACGAAAATTAATTTCATAATGAATAATTGCACATATGTAATATATATTAGGTTGGAAACTATGAAACGGGCGTTGAATGAAGATAAATAACTAAATAGAAAAGCCCGTTTCATAGTTTCCAACATAATAATATATCTATATAAAATCTATAGAAAATTAATTGATATTAAATATAAAATATGATATAAAAAATAAATTCGTTCCTTATCTGCATACGACAATACAATAATAAATCGTGAAAATGATTAGAAAAAGATAATGACTATTAATGTTAATTATAATTCTTTCTCTATGCAGTTATGAAAAATTCTTCATTGGAATATAAATTACCTTATAAAATAAAGCCGTTATTGAAGCCGTACGATACAAAAAGGTATGCGTTTGGTTGTATACACGAATTTTTACGTATAACAATGGTCATTTCCGGTTACATCGGAACTGATTGTTTATTGGCTTCTACCGGTTTTCATCTTACCGGTCAATTGGCAATATTGAAGTGCAGAGTAAAGAATGTTTTAAATGATATCGATGGCTCAAGGGAAGGAATTCATAAAATGATTCTTCGACATCATCGTTTGATAAGGTGACGTTACTTCTTTAATTAAACTGTCCAATTAATAAAGGATCGTCTACTGAGTGAAATCTTCCTTTTTTTTTTTTTTCTTTCTTTTTATATGATTCAAATCCATTGAACACTATATGAATTATGAGACGCGTGTTTTTGGATGTATTTTCAAGATATGAATTTTTTGAAATTTTGTCTTTTTTTTCTTAAAGGTTTATTACAATTTCGTTTCGATAAAATTATATAGGTTTGTTTCCTAATAAGATTGTTTTTAATAATACAATTGTTTATTAATGAGATTGAAAGCAAGCTAATTAAAAGAAAAATTTCAAAGATGATGGATTGCATTCCAGATTTATGCGAAAATAAAAATTCAAAAATATTTTCAACGATGCCATGTTTGTTCCAACATTCGAAATGGGACAAATATATTTTTTATTCTAATTAATATACATCTAATATAATTTAGTGTATGTATAAAAATATTTTTCTTTTATATCAATTTATTTGTTATTTGTATTTTATCACGAAAAGTATAATTCGAGATAGTCGTTTTAATCCTTCAAATTACTTTTTAATGACATTATTTTAGATTTAAAATCGAATAAATTTTTATTTTGAATACGTTCTTTCGATTACAACGAATTATTAATATTTGATTTTTCCGCAGAAAAATTCGAAGATATTGTTTTAAATCTTAAAGTCGTTCCTTAGCACAAATAGAAATGTCACGTTTCTCATAATTTTTAACATTAATACGCACTAATACTACTTTACAATGAAACAAATTTTTTTTCTTTTAGTACAAGGAAGATGTCATTAAAAAAAAATAGTTTGTCTTTTTCGTATCTGTTTCAGATTAGCGGATATATTAGAAGATAGTTTTAATATCGTTATTGGTCAACAATTGTTAGGTACAACGTTTCAGATTTGTATATCGAGTTATCAAACACTTTCTGTACGTATACGTCACTTTACGGAAATTTCTGTATCTTACATGATTAAATAAATAATTTCTAATTTTTGTAGAGTTTAGCGGTATTAGAAGGAGTCGGTATATTAACGTTCCTTATATACATGTTCGTTTTGTCGAGCACATTGTTCACTTATTGTTACATCGGTGAATGTCTCATCGAGGAAGTAATTAATCGAATTGTTATTGAATTGCAATTCAATCTGTAATTTGATTCAATCGTTTATTGATACGATTTTGTTTCCTTTTATTTTTCTTTTCCTACTTTAATCCAGAGCACTAACTTGTGCGAGGCGCTTTATCATTGCGACTGGTACGAGCTGTCGACGATCGATGTGAAATCGATTTACATTTGTATGATTCGTGCTAGGAAACCACTACGATTGACTTGCGCGAAGTTTTGTGTTGTATCCTTGCGCACATTTACCGACGTGAGTCATTATTATTAATATTTCTTCTTCCTACATTTTTTGTCTTCCTTTTTTCTTTTTCATTTCTTTTATTTTTGAGATTTTTATCTTTTAATCGGCATTCGGTTAATCATTTTTCTTTTTCTTAGATTTTACTTTCGTTATTCTCTCACGTTAATTTCTTTTTTTTTTTAATCTATGATTGTGTTCTTCATGTTTTGACTTTCTTTAGAAGTCTTCATTTTTATTAATTTGTTATTAATCATTTTTATTTATTAACTTTTCGTCATTAAACGAGGTGAAATGTTTCGTCTAATATTTTTTTTTTTTTATTTATCACTTGCATCTTTTGTTTGTTTTATTTCTACAAAGAAATATTATATCTCGTTAATTGTTTTTTTCTTTTCTATTTCTTTTTTTTTTTTTTTTTAATTTTCTGAACTGTTTATTTCGAATATTTTCGATAGTTTAATAAACATTTCGAGATTCAAATGATCTCTTATCTTTTTGTAAATTTTTGCAGATAATGAAGACATCGATGGCTTACCTATCGGTACTACGAACGTTTATGTAAAAAAAATTATGAAACAACTAGACTTGAATAATTATTACTGGAATATTGTTAATGACATTTTGATAAAAATTTTGGACATACAGTATGTAATAAATGTGCATAGAATCAAATTATTTGAATAAGTATTGATAAGATGAGCATTATGAATGATATATTTATTATTTATATGAATATATTTGACTCAAATTTTTACATTTAAACTAGTTTCTCATTTTTGTAACTTCATTATTTTCTTTTTTTTTTATTTCTTTTAAATATTAATAAAATAAAAAAAATGTAATTATATATATATATATATATATATATATATATATATATATTATACAAATTATAAATTATCATTTTTGTAATATCCACAATAATATAAAATAACATAATTAGCCATTATTAATAAACCAAAAAAAAATTTTTGTTGATATTGAAATACCTGGACAAAATTCGAATTCGCCATACAGACATTTTTAATATACAACGTGTCTAAATCTAACTAAATCACTAACAATCTGTCAATTTGGAGAAATTTAATTTAATTTTTTTTCGTTAAAATGTCGTGTTTAGCGCTCTGATTATTATAATCTATTTCTAACATGAATATATTAGACGCATTTTGTTAAATGAAATAAATATTTGATACGTTCATCCACAGATATGTGCGCTTATATGCAACATTTTATTAATATTATGAAAATTTAATTTGAACTAAATTGATACAAATAATTAAAAAAATAATCAACGTTTTAATTTACTAATAATTGTTGAAACTATTTATTTAAATAATAAAATGAAAAACGATATTAAAGCTAACGATATTATTCCACAATGAAGAAAAATAAAGGAAAGATAAAGAAAATAATATAGAACGTTGCGATATACTATCTGTCCGATAATAATGTGTTAGGCTTAACAAACATACGATCGATAAAACAGTTACATTCCTGATTCTAACGTGAATTAATGGGTTGTTCGGAAAGTAATTTCGTTTTTTTTTTTTTTTTGTGAAAATGAAAGACAATTTTCGTATAATGAACAAATATTTTATTAAATTATATATTGGCCATTCTGGTCCAATACCTTTTGCCATCTTTCTGGTAGTAGCATGATTCCACGCTCATAAAATTTTTGGTCTTTGCTGGCAAAAAACTGATCGAGATGGTTTTTGACCTCCTCATTTGAAGTGAAGGTTTTACCGTCTAAAAAACTTTGCAGTGACCAGAACAAATAATAATCGGAAGGTGCCAGATATGGAGAATATGGTGGGTGTGGCATTCAAGCTGTAAAAGCTTTTAGCGAGTGACCAAACTTGTATGAGATCTCGCATTATCTTGGAGGAACACTATACCTTTTCTGTTGATTAATTCTGGCCTTTTCTGTTGAAGTGCATCATTCAGTTTTTCCAGTTGATGACAATAGGCTTCCGAATTAATTGTTGTGTTATCCGATAAAATCTCAAAGAAAACGATTCCTTTAAAATCCCACCAAACAGACAGCATCACCTTTTTTTGATGGATATTGGCTTTGGAAATGATTTGAGCCGGTTCATCTTTTTTGCTCCATGATCTCTTGCTTTTGACATTGTTATATACAATCCATTTTTCGTCCCCAGTAATGATGCGCTTCAAAAATGGATCATTTTCGTGACGATTGTGAAGCGAATCACAAACGTCAACGCAACGACACAAATTTCTCTTCGTGAGAACATGGGAAACCCATATATCGAGCTTCGAGGTTAAACCCTGGCCTTTCAAGTGGTCATAAACAGTTGAACTTGATAAATTTAAACTCTCACCGATCTCACGTGTTGTTATTCGCCGGTTTGCATCAACTAATGCCTTTATCGTGTCTTTATCAGCTTCAACGGACCTTCCAAAACGTGGTGCATCTTCGACATCAAAATTGCCGGATCGAAATTTTGCAAACCAGTTCTGGCACTGGCGTACTGTCAACACATCTTCTCCATACACATCGGTTAATTTCTTTCTAGCTTGAACAGCATTTTTACCTTTTCTATAGTAAAAAAGTAAAATATGACGAAAATGCTGCTTATTGCTCTCCATATTTAAAAGAGCACGAACCAAAAACTACTGCGTAGAATCAATTGGATTTTTTCACATACAAGTCTTGCTATATTAGCTCTCAAAACATGTAATGATTATGCGACTTAAATGTGAAAAAAAATACAATTAAATTCTCTGTCCGGAAAAAACGAAATTACTTTCTAAACAATCCAAATAGTAAATTACCCCTATTCTTTTAATACGTCTCAAAGAATGTCTCAGTTTTTTTTTCTTGAACTTTCAACAGTGAACGACATTGTCTGTAATCGTAATTTCGGTTATCATCATTGAGTGCAACGTACGCGTCGCGTGTTAAATCTGCGTTTCGTTCTGAACACCGAAAATATCCGAAGGAGTTATCATTAAGATATACGAGTAAGTCAAGAACATTCGTTAGAAAGTGGTTAGAACTTTACGAAGAGAGAAAAAACAAGTCGATGTTTAACCAGATCTTTGTACCTAAGGAAAAAATTCACATAAGCTTGTACTTGTTTAAGAGTTCTACGAGTGCTGAAAAGAATGTTGAAAATCTAAAATAAAAAAAGAAAAAAGATAATGACATCGTTGGTATCTGCTAAACATTGGTTATTTTTTTTTTTATCCTGCAAAAGAATTAAAATTGCATTTTACAGGATGATAATGAACCGAAAAACCAGGAGACAGATCTGTACTATCAGAAAAGTGAAATTTGATTCATCAATCGATTGAAATGGCAGTCGTTCGATATTAATTCACGTCGAAAAAATGTTTGGAAGTACATAAAGCAAAGACTTCGTGAAAAACGAGTATTCGAATTGTGAAGTAATTAATTTAATATGATTCGTTGGATTTTAGAGGTTCTTATCACACGAATTACGCTATAAATCTGATATAAAGTATACTTCCACGAGTCTCTTTGTTATCAGTTCTCTTCTAATCAGTTATTAGAAAGTATACGAGCAAGTACGGTTGCTTTCTTAACGGCTGATATCAGTTTGAATGTTTTTCTTCTTATCTTGCACCTTATCAAAATAAAAAAGTCTTTTTTTTTCTTTTTCTTTTCGATTAAAACGTTACGATATTTTTTATTTACATAAAACTGTAAACAAATTGTACGTCTCGAAATTATTGTCTTTAATTTATAATACGAAATAAAGGATTAAAAGTTTAAACTCTTAAATTGTTGACATCATGCCGTTTCATGAATAAAATAAATAACGATGATTTTTAAAAGATATTGTGTCTTTTATTCAGAAATAATTTTTTTTAAACAATTAGCAAGATGTTATAATCAAAATGATTAAAAAATTGTTGACGAATTCTCAATCTTTTTTTTTTTTTTTATTGAAATTGAGGATAACTTTCTTTCTTTGTTTATTTCTTTTTATTTTTTTAACGCAACTATAATTATTTATTAAATGAATGAAAAAAAATATTTGCAATAATTGATATTTTATTACTTGCACACAAATGGCGACAGACTGTAATACAGATTTTTCTAAACAAATGATGTTACTTGTAATCGAATCAATAATATTTTGAAATAAAAACTATACTAGGTTCATATTATTAAATGATGTTATAAAGAAAAAGATGATAAATATATTTTTCTTATAATCATTATTTATCAAAAAATCTGAATGATTAAAAAATCAATAAAATAAAAAATCGTTCGGGAGAAATACGTACAATCAATAAAAGAAACATCAACATAGTAAGATGTTATTAACTAATATAAAAGCATGAAATTTAAAAATAGTCAATCAATTTGTTTAAAATTTTAAATAAACTATCTTTATAATTTACAAAAGATTCAATCAAATTTTAATTCGAACTATTCAGTTATATTTCATTAATTTAACATTTATGATTCAAACATATACAAAAAAATGACCGCTATTTTTTAATATAAACGTTCAATTTCATTGAAATTTGAGATAAAACATCTTTATAATCTGCGAAAATGTTTAAAATTTTGATCATTTGGCCATTTATAACCATTAAGATTTAAAAGTTTGTAACAAAAATATACCATAATTTTTGTATAAAAAAAAAATTGCATACAGTCCTCATATCTTAAATGATACATTCCATGCTACTTAACACATTTAATCTACTTAATATGAATAAAAAATACTTTAAAATTCAATATTTATGAACAACAAAAAAATCATCTAAAATTACACAATTTACAAGTCAACGACCATACCGCGTTGAAAAACACCAGTTCTCGTCCGATCACTGAAGTTAAGCAACGTTGGGCACGGTTAGTACTTGGATGGGTGACCGCTTGGGAACACCGTGTGTTGTTGACATTCTTTTTGTTGTTTTTCATTATACTTTTTTTATAAACAACCAAAACTGCAATCAAATGATGAGCATCGTCGAACTTAACTCATCAGTCGCCAGCACGCAATCTACGATACCTGTAACCCTAAACACAATTTTACTTCCCCACAAGACGAAGAATCTAAAAAACAAATGCATATAAAATATATGAAAGAAGATGTATATATATTTCTGTTTAATCATACATATCATTTTAGGTGACAGACTTAATACCTTCAGTAGGAATAAAAAATTCTTAAGAATAAATCAATCTTGAGGAACAGAGAAATGAGGAATAAAGTGGTTAAGTTGGCAAATCAACGATCATACTACGTTGTAAAGCACCAATTCTCGTCCGATCACTGAAGTTAAGCAACGTTGGGCACGGTTAGTATTTGGATGGGGGTGACCGCTTGGGAACACCGTGTGTTGTTGACATTTTTTTTACTTTCTCTTTGTTTCTTTTTTTATAAACAACCTAAAATAAAAGAAAATGATATGCGTCATTGTACATCACTTCTACTCATCTGCACCGAATCTAAGCTGCCTGTTTCGTCGATCGCAATCTTACTTCCTCACAAAGCGAAAAAACTAAAAGAATTTATATATAATTTTTAAATCTTATAATCCATTTTACTTAATGTACTTAATAGATTTAGAACAACTGAAAAATACTTTATAATAAATCAATTTTTATACGAACAAAAATAACGAATAAGAAAATAATACTAGCAAGTCAACGATCATACCGCGTTGAAAAACACCAGTTCTCGTCCGATCACTGAAGTTAAGCAACGTTGGGCACGGTTAGTACTTGGATGGGTGACCGCTTGGGAACACCGTGTGTTGTTGACATTTTTTTACTTTTTTTCTTTATTTTTTTTTATAAACAACCTAAACTACAATAGAATAATAAGCGTCGTTGTAGGTTACTTCTATACATCTCTACCTAATATAAGATGCCTGTTTCGTTGATCGCAATCTTATTTTTTCACAAATTGAAGAATATAAAAAAACTTAAATATATATACATATTTTTTGTAATTCGAACATACCGTTTTATTTAATAAACTTAATATATTCAAAATGAATAAAAAATACTCAATAATAAAACAATTTTAACGAGTCCAGAAATAACAAATGAAAAGGTAAAATTGGCGAGTCAACGATTACACTGCGTTGTAAAGCACCAGTTCTCGTTCGATCACTGAAGTTAAGCAACGTTGGGCACGGTTAGTACTTGGATGGCTGACCGCTTGGGAACACCGTGTGTTGTTGACATTTTTTTACTTTCTTTTTTATATTTTTTTATAAACAACCTAAACTACAAAAAAATAATATGTGTCACTCTAGGTCATTCCTGTTCATCTGCACCGAATCTAAGTTGATCGAATGTTTCGTTGATTGCAATCTTACTATCCAACAAAGAGAAGAAACTAAAGAATTTTTTATTTACTCCTTTTTTTTTTATATGGTACACTACATTTTTTCCTTAACACACTTAATATAATTTATACAAATAAAATGTACTTTAGAATAAATCAATTTTTTTAGACGTAAAAATACATATAAAATGAGATTAATGATTAGTCAACGATCATACCGCGTTGAAATACACCAGTTCTCGTCCGATCACTGAAGTTAAGCAACGTTGGGCACGGTTAGTACTTGGATGGGTGACCGCTTGGGAACACCGTGTGTTGTTGACATTTTTTTTACTTTCTCTTTGTTTCTTTTTTTATAAACAACCTAAAATAAAAGAAAATGATATGCGTCATTGTACATCACTTCTACTCATCTGCACCGAATCTAAGCTGCCTGTTTCGTCGATCGCAATTTTACTTCCTCACAAAGCGAAAAAACTAAAAGAACTTATATATAATTTTTAAATCATATAATCCATTTTACTTAATGTACTTAATAGATTTAGAACAACTGAAAAATACTTTATAATAAATCAATTTTTATACGAACAAAAATAACGAATAAAAAAATAATATTAGCAAATCAACGATCATACCGCGTTGAAAAACACCAGTTCTCGTCCGATCACTGAAGTTAAGCAACGTTGGGCACGGTTAGTACTTGGATGGGTGACCGCTTGGGAACACCGTGTGTTGTTGACATTTTTTTTCTTTGTTTTTTTTTTTATAAACAACTTGAACTACAATAAAATGATATGCGTCATTGTACGTCACTTCTACTTATCTGCACCGAATCTAAGATGCCTGTTTCGTTGATCGCAATCTTACTACCCAACAAAGAGAAGAAACTAAAGAATTTTTTATTTACTCCTTTTGTTTATATGGTACACTACATTTTACTTAACGCACTTAATATAATAATATTATATTTATGCAAATGAAATATATTTTAGAATAAATCAATTTTTTTAGAAGAAAAAATGTATATAAAATGGGAAAACTTTCAAGTCAACGATCATACCGCGTTAAACAAATCATTAATCATATTTAGTATTTACGCAACACAGTCAGCAAAAAACACATTTATTTTGGAACTCGATCGACTATTTAGAGATTTCAGACTAGGGGACAACGAAATTTATTATATCATAGCGGGAGACTTAAACACTAGAAACTCAATTTGGGGAGATAAGACTACAAATGATAGAGACAGACGCCTGCATCAATGGGAACAAGACAATGGCATTAAATTCAAAGCGACAATATAATCAGCAGCCAATCCCACATACACTAGAAGCAGCTCCTACCTGGACTACTGTATTGCGGATAGTAGAATAAAGATCTCGGATTTAAACGGAAACAAAATACAAACTAATCCATATGGTAGCGACCACAACGCATTAACATTTAAAATTGACTCAGACTCGCTTTTCCAAGGCGTATCAATGGCAACACCCAGAGCAGCCATCTACAATTACAAAAAAGCGAATTGGCGTAAGTTGGCTAACCATATGGACGCGAAAATAACGGATAATACACAGCTGCCCACAAACAGAAATCTATCAATAGAAGAAATTGATCTAAGCATTAGGAATCTAGAACAAAGAATCAACGAATCCATCAAGGAAATCATTCCCGAAGTGCAAGCAAATAGAAATGACTATTACCAAAAATATGTCAGCATTAACATCAGGAAATTACACTCAACAAAGTCCTTTTTAATAACTAGACTACACTTCATAAGATACAGAAGCCCATATAACTACACCAAACAGGAAGTACATAGGATCAAAAGAACAATTAAAGACATCAATAAACATTTACAAATTGAAATTTTAAAATCTGTCAATTCATATTGGTCATCAATAACCAAGAACATAAACTACAGAGAAGCAAACGAATTTTTCCCGACCATCAACAAATATCTAAGACCGCAAAAACACACAAACATTGAGAATTTCCGACTAGATATAAACAAAAACGAATTCAATCAAGAGATTGGCAGAACAATGCAGCATCTAGTATACGAAGACGAAATACACATCACTGATCCATTATTAAAATTGGAAGTCATAGGCAGATATCTTGAAAGAATAAACTCGCTGAGATACTCTAATCCATCACCAAAAAGAAAGCAGATGAAATCGCACAAAAATACCAGGAAATCATTCGTGAAGAAGAATGAAGAATACCAAATCCACCTTTATGACCTTCTCGGATCAATTTCCAGCACACGATCCATCATAAAACAAGAATGAAATAAACTATTTCATCTCTTATACCGATGTCGGAGCAATCATCAGGAAGTTAAGAAACAAAATTTCTTACGGTTTCAACAATATTCCAGGAATAGTCATAAAAAACCTATCACTATCAGCAATCATTGAATACACAATCATTTTCAACAACGCCATAAATAATGCGTACTTTCCTAATAGATGGAAACAGGCTAAAGTTTTACCGATACTAAAAAAAGGAAAAAACCCGGAAGAACCACAAAGCTACAGATCCATTAGCATAACTATGAGTATAAGCAAAATATTTGAAAGAATCATCAAACTAAACATAATGGACCACGTTAATAAGCACAATATAATACCGAATAACCAATTCGGATTCAATGCTAAAGTATCCATTACGCACGCGATACATAAACTATCGTCAAGCTTAAACAACTATCTGCATAAAGAATATGCCATCGGTGCGGTTCTTTTGGACTTAGAAAAAGCGTTCGACTCCATTTGGAAGAACGGACTAATACAAAAACTTGAGGACTACCAATTTCCCGTGGGTTAACGCTTATGATCGCTAACATGATAGCTGGGAAAACTTTCCGCACGTGGGACGGCACTAATATCTCGCCGAAGTCCTACAAAATTTTAGAAGCAATTTTACAGCAAGATACAGTCACATCGCCGATCCTGTTTAACATCTACAACAGTGAACTAATTAACAAGTTTGGAATGAATAACTCCGAAAAATTTCATTCAATTGCTTACACTGATGATCTAATAATCTACAAAGCAGAAACAGACATAGAAAGAATCAAGACAGCTATCAACAATATAAACAACTATCACAAAAAATGGAATCTAAAGATAAATCCAAGCAAAAGCGAAGTTATATTTTTCAGAAGACCGGTAAAACAGATCAAATACTCAGCAGTTAAAAAGATAGACAGCACTAAATTAACAGCAATAGATATTCACACCAATGAGTTAATAGAAATACCAAAAAAACGAATAGTGAAATACCTAGGTGTTCACTTAGATCACTTACTTAGACTCAACAAGCATTACGCACTACAGTTAGAGAAGGCAAGAGTAGCATTCAAAATGAACTCAAGAATTTTGTACAACAAAAATCTCCCTAAGAAAGCAAAAATTATTTGCTATGGACTATTGGTGAGACCTATATTAACGTACGCAGCACCTATACTATGGAACACTGGACCAACAATAATCGAAAAAATCAAAAGATTCGAGAGATCTTGCTTGAGATCGTGCCTAAGGACGCATCGAACCGCCGAATCAGAGTACAAGAAAAGAATTAAAAATGAGATTATATACAATAATGCTAACATAAACAGAATTGACTGCTTTGTACTTAAATTAACTAGAAGATATTTCAGCAACTTAGAGAGTACAAACAATAGTTTAATCACAAATCTTATCACACACGACGAGGATGCAATACGGAGTAAACTGAAGACAGGCTATATCCCACCGGAACTGTTTATATATTGTGACAAAAAGGATCTAATCCAAGACCAAAATAACCTTCCACTAATATATCACCGTCGCAACACTCAGCGAGTAAACAAATTTACAGCAATCATACTGAAGATATACAGGAAAACCTTATATTCTCGATAGCATTACCTAATAGAGATTTTAAGGACACCGACAGACTAAATAAAAAATACTACTGGCTACAAAAAGACGCAAAATTCATAGATGATCTGCGTCGAAGAACGAGGTTTAAGAAGCAATAACTGCTCAAGACTGATCAACAGTTTTCAGAAATCAGAATAGGATAAATAGGCAAATCTAAAAATAAAAAGAAACTCGCTAGATGGACAGGAAACATAACTTACAATTTAAGTGTACATATTGTTTATATGCCCTCATTGTAAATACTCCCCCCCCAGCCCCGTAGTTTAGTTATCATAAGTGATAGAGTTGGTAAAGAGTTTTTATAATCACTAATTTCTTACTATACCAACATACATATAGTACTGTCATTGAACATTTAATCACAGTTATAGATTAATTAATATACTAAGATACCGAGTGCTATGGAGATTTATCGCATAGATAACTTTAGTTACATGATAACACTGTTAAAAGTCTTTTAAGTTAGATTATACTTATGTACATATAAAGAGCTGTGACAAATAAACTAACTTTAAAAAAAAAAAAAAAAGAAAAATCATACTGCATTGAAAAACATCAGTTCTCGTCCGATCACTTAAGTTAAGCAACGTTGGGCACGGTTAGTACTTGGATGGGTGACCGCTTGGGAACACCGTGTGTTGTTGACATTTTTTTACTTTTTTTTTTGTTTTTTTTTATAAATAATCAAAACTACAATAAAATGATATATTTTTTACATATGAAATATACATTAGAATAAATCAATTTTTTTAAAAGCAAAAATACATATAAAATGAAAGAATTTATCGGTCAACGATCATACCGCGTTGTAAAGCACCAGTTCTCGTCCGATCACTGAAGTTAAGCAACGTTGGGCACGGTTAGTACTTGGATGGGTGACCGCTTGGGAACACCGTGTGTTGTTGACATTTTTTTTACTTTTTCTTTGTTTTTTTTTTTTTTTTTATAAACAACCTAAAATAAAAGAAAATGATATGCGTCATTGTACATCACTTCTACTCATCTGCACCGAATATAAGCTACATGTTTCGTTGATCGCAATCTTATACCCAATAAAGAGATGAAACTAAAGAATTTTGTATGTACTCCTTTCTTTTTATATGGTACACTACATTCTACTTAACGGATGTGAAATACTTTATACAAATAAAATATACTTTAGAATAAATGAATTTTTTAAAAGTAAAAATACATATAAAATGAAGAAACTTATCGGTCAACGACCATACCGCGTTGAAAAACACCAGTTCTCGTCCGATCACTGAAGTTAAGCAACGTTGGGCACGGTTAGTACTTGGATGGGTGACCGCTTGGGAACACCGTGTGTTGTTGACATTTTTTTACTTTTTTTCTTCATTTTTTTTTTATAAACAATCAAAACTACAATAAAATGATATTCATCGTTGTAGGTTACTTCTATACCTTTCTACCTAATATAAGCTGCCTGTTTCATTGATCGCAATTTTATATCCAACAAAGAGATGAAACTAAAGAATTTTGTATGTACTCCTTCTTTTTTATATGGTACACTACATTTTACTTAACGGATGTGAAATACTTTTTACAAATAAAATATACTTTAGAATAAATGAATTTTTTAGAAGTAAAAATACATATAAAATGAAAGAATTTATCGGTCAACGATCATACCGCGTTGTAAAGCACCAGTTCTCGTCCGATCACTGAAGTTAAGCAACGTTGGGCACGGTTAGTACTTGGATGGGTGACCGCTTGGGAACACCGTGTGTTGTTGACATTTTTTTTACTTTTTCTTTGTTTTTTTTTTTTTATAAACAACCTAAAATAAAAGAAAATGATATGCGTCATTGTACATCACTTCTACTCATCTGCACCGAATATAAGCTACATGTTTCGTTGATCGCAATCTTATACCCAATAAAGAGATGAAACTAAAGAATTTTGTATGTACTCCTTTCTTTTTATATGGTACACTACATTCTACTTAACGGATGTGAAATACTTTATACAAATAAAATATACTTTAGAATAAATGAATTTTTAGAAGTGAAAATACATATAAAATGAAAGAATTTGTCCGTCAACGATCATACCGCGTTGTAAAGCACCAGTTCTCGTCCGATCACTGAAGTTAAGCAACGTTGGGCACGGTTAGTACTTGGATGGGTGACCGCTTGGGAACACCGTGTGTTGTTGACATTTTTTTTATGTTTTTGTTTATAATCAAAGCTGGGATCAAATAATGGACATCATCATACACGTCACTTGCCACACTTCGTCTGCATCGGATCGAGACCAGTGACTCAGATTGCAAAAAAGTTTCTCGTAAATAGTATCGATCATATAACACTTTTCGTTTAGACGACGATTTTATCGTCGTACAACATTCTAGCTAAGACGAAAAACTTTGTTTCATCTAATGTTTTTGAGGGAAGAAGATTTGTATAACTTATTGAAATAATTCTTAGCGAATGAAATACTATATTTCTTTTTTTTAATTGTTCTTTTTCGTTTATATCGTTTAATGGTTTGATTTCTATTGATACATAATGTATATAGACGAAAAGAGCAGATCGAGCTATTTCATTTTCCTCAATTTACGTTAGACGATCACGATCGTAAACAGTTATCGGACAGTGGTAGTAAATCAAACAACGATTTTATTCCAGAAATAATGTTAGATTCCGTATATGAGGAAGTCGATGTCAGGATTCATAAAATGTATATCATTTTAATAGATCAAATATCTTGAATTAAAACCGCACAATTGTATATGAAAATATTTTACTTCTGATTAAACCGCAAGTTTAATGACATTTAGTTTTTCTTATGGGACACCTTATATTTTTTCAATTAATCTAATATTTTAATTAATTATCCTTAAAAAATTATAAAACTAGTATAAGTCTAATATGTTAATAATTAACCATATTGATTTTACAAGAATAAATAAATTTTAGAAAAAATTATTAATACTTTTGTTTATAACTTTTTTTCCAATTATATAAATAATTGATATGTATTTCGTCGAATGTTAGTCGTAATTAAAAGAAATAACTTTTATCTGAAACTATGTGTTCTTTAAAATGTGTTATTTAAAATCTAAAAATAGATGAATTTTCAGTAGTGGATCTTATCCCCATGGAGTGAATATGTACAAGAAAATAAAATTGCCTAATACATATTTATATACAATCTACATATCTCGAATGTTTCATACTTTTTTGAATTTACGTATTCAAGATTTTTCCTTGCAAATATATATTTTTAATAATCACATATTGTCACTGACGCGTACAGATCGCGAATGAATGATCCTTTCTGCGGGCTTCTTTTGTCTTTAATAAAAGTCCATGTCGTGTTATGCATTTTCATTGGTTGTTTCGTCGCCATATGATTGGTCAATCGTCTGTCGGTGTTGCCGCTCTTTGTTGACGGTGCGTGCTTCATGACGCAACAGAACTCTACTACGTTGCAAATAAATATTGTGAAAATGAGATTACTATTTATATTTATTGAGAATATATTTTTTAATAACGTTAATATTAGATTTACACGTTCGTAAGAATAATTATAAGGTTAGAAACGATTTTTTCAGCAAATTATTGGATAAACGTACCTTTTTCCTACATCATTGAATTTACAATCGATTTGATCTATGCTATCTCGTAGAGAAAAGTTATACGATAATAAGAAGGTAACCTCGATTTTTTATTATAAAGATAGTATCATTGGAATTTTTATTTTATTTTTGTCCTTTTTTTTATTTTTGTATTTTTGTAATTTAATTGACGATCGACCAACGAAGTGCTATGTGTTGTTTATGATGTGAATACAATTTTTCCTCTTATAACTTGGTTATGTTTCAATTCATATTTAACAATTATTACATTTAATAATGATAGGTGTTGAAGGATTGTTTAAAACAGTAAAAAAATTAAGGAAATCGGTGCTACAGTACTTATTCTCTTATTTTAGAAGTTGCCAGTGAGGTTAGGATTAAAAATTCACTGAATACATCAACAATGCAAATTTCTGTATCTTCAAGTTTCTCAAAAATGTATCTTGTAAAGTCTGATGAAGTGTATTCAAATAAGACTATGTAAGTGATGAAAATATTAATATAATTATAGATTCCAGTTTTCTTAATTTGGTATTCAATGATTTTTTAATTTACAGTTTGCAGTTTGGAGAAAAAATAAAAACGTCACTGAAGATGATATTAAAAGAAATGTATAAGTTTTTTATGTTCAACAATTTTTCCTTAGAAATTGTAAAAGCAATCGGATAACAACAAGGATAATGAAAAGAATGGAAATAAGACTTAGACCTTCTTTACCTGAGACTGTTATATTGACTGTGAGGTTATTTTACAGAGATTTGATAAATTCAGATCTAGTGAAGAAATGTCTTGCAGAGAAAGCACTATGTTAATGAATTGTTCAATAATGTTATATGAACAAGATTATCAAAAAATGTATTTGTGGAGTCTCATACATTGAAGCTTGGAATATATATGATGCTATCATCCTATTTAATGGTGATAATTCAGGCAGATTGGAAGAGATAAGGGATAAAATGGTCATACTAAAGGAATTGAATCAAAAGTAAGTTTGATAAAAGCAAAGCTACAACTTTAAATATTTTTTACAAAGGCAAGATCATTGAAAAGATGAAATAAAATTCATTGGGTTAATGCAGAAGGATATAAACGTTACAACGGTGGATGGTTTTAATTGCTTTATTTATTTTTTTTTTTTTTTTTTTTATTAAAAAGTAAGTTTTTATTTAAATTATTCTTTAATCACAATTTCTTCATTCTTTCAAATAAATGAATTGTTCTCTCATGAACTGTTTAAAATTGACTCTTAATTTTTCAAGAGTTTATTCTTGTGATATTACAACTAAATAATAATAATATTATATTAAAATAGTAGAGATATCGATAGAGATATTTGCAATTCAAAATTATTATAAAAATATTTCAGATAAAAATGTATAGAAAACTAATAAGACTTAAGAAGGTGGAAAAAAATTTTTCTTAATTCCTATTGTTGATATATCAATGAAACTAAATTCAGTAAATTCAGAGTTAGTTCAAAGTAAATTCATAAAGCATATATAAATAATTTGTGAAAGTTTCATTAAGTTGGATGCAACTGTTCTTGAGAAAATGATTAGTAAATTTAGTATTAATAATTTATAATACTCCTCTTAACGTTTTCTATGTTGTGCTATTACTTTTTCCACATTTCCAATTTGGAAATGTGTGTGTGTGTGTGTATTATGGCTGAATGATTAAGACGGGTACTATTTATAATGCTCAGTCATTTTGAATAATGACCAACAAATGTTTACATTATAATAAATTTAAATTTACTTATCATATTCTCATAATTTGTCACATTAATGGATCTATGTAAATTTATTCAGACAGAACGTATTGTGTTTAATATTGAATTTTGAATATATGGCAACTAGTAAATCGTGTATAACAATTTTTATTTTGTTTTTTCATCTGTAAGGAACTTTTTAATGTTATCTCGAAAAAAGGAAAAAAAGAATAGTCTTGATTTGAATCGTGTATATTACGACTTATTCCATTTTATTGAAACTGACGGGCAATTTGTATATATTTAATTTATTATTCAATTTAATTAATTTATTAAATTTACTTTTAAATTCATTTTCATAAAAAAATTAAATTTTTTAATTCAATAATTAAATTAACTGTAACCCATATTAATCTTAATTAAACTAGATTTTGACTTGAATTATTTTACTTTATTAAATTTTATAAATTATATTTCTATCTAACTTAATTAAATATTAAAAACAGCAATACATAAATTTAAAATTAAATATATTTTATCGTGGATCATCAATTACTATACAGGTTCCTCTAAATCTTATTGTAGTGTTAAAAACAAGTCTGTTATTTATTGAGTAATTATTTTTGAACATCTATATTTATAATAAAATATGATAAATAGTTCATAATATGATATAATGAATCTTAAAGACAAATCTGATCAAAATATTCATTATTTATTTTACAAAATATTTATTATCAATTAATAAAGATATTGATCAAATAAATAAAAGTATAAGAATAATTTAGGATTATAGGAATAACATGTCTAGATCCGATACCATCTAGTTAGTTTCTTAACACGTTCCGTGCCATGTGTACCACCGGTGGTACACGTTAAACTTGATCTTCGGGCCACGTGTACCACCGGTGGCAGTCGTTTTTTTTCTTTAGTCAAAATATCAAATGGTTTAATTTAATTTCATTATAATTAATACTCGATTTTTACCGGTGTTAGTATTCCATCCTTTTAAATAGTTTTTTTATAATAAATTTGTTATAGTAATCAATAAAATATATGAGCCGTTTATTTTGAAAGTTGCCTAACTCCATTTATCTTCAAATCGAGATATTTAAGGGTTTACGTTTCAATGAATTTAAAAATATACCTATAGGATATTAATGAGTCATACTACTCAAGTGTATCTAAGGGTGTTAAATTTATAGTTTCTATTAAAATAATGGCAATTATTAAGTGAATAATATGCGTTTTATTATCAAGAATGGAGGTAGGATACTTTCAAAATTAACAATCAGATTTATTATAAAATTTGAAGGTGCCCAAGTCCTTTCAACATAATTTAAGATGCTTCAAATTGAAAAAAACAATACTCAATTTATTTTACATATCTTTAAAACACTTCGAAAACATAATTTATGCGATTCAAAACATTTTTTAACTACATAACGTACAAACTTACAAAAATAAATTTATTACAAAACAATTTACTACTCATGTAGATTTTGTGTGTGTGAAAGGGATTTGAAGAAATCATGATGTTCCGGTGGTATATATCGTAATAGATCAATTATGTCCTTGAATGTCGCTGTTGTAATTGTTCTGATATTTTTATACAGTGGTGTCAATACAATATTTTCGAATTTTCTTGGTCTACCCCGACGTGGTAATAAATTCAGGACTTAAAAATTTTCATTTTCATTCATTGATTTAAGTATAAATGGAGTTAGGCTACTTTCAAAATAAACGGTTAAATTATTGAACTAACTGTAAAAACTTATGTGCCAAGAATTATCGTATTTGCTCGGAATATAAGCAATCTGAAATGCTTTACTGATAAATAAGATAAAGTTGTACATGTAATTATAGCAACCAGAAAAAATTGACAAATGGAGTTAGGCCACTTTCAAAATAAACGGCTCGTATGAGAAATATTATTTTTTTAATAATATGAGCATGTTATTTTAAAAATATTTAAAAATAATTCACAAAAATAAATAATACTTAATGAAAATATTGATAATTTATAAAAGTAAATAATGATCTATTAGTCAATTTGGCCATATTACATATACGCGCGTGCATAATATCTATTTTTCTTTTTTTTTTTTTTGTTCTCTCGAATTAATCGCAACGATCATAATCGATCTTCTGGTTATTCAAAGAAATAATTAAAAACAGTAAATATTAAAATAAAACATGTGTGAAAAATAATTAAACGTTCCATTTTAATCTTTTTAAAAAGACACTTAAGTTTTCTTAGTATGGATGCTTTGATATTGAATTAATAGAATTATGAGTTTAATTCTAAGAGCGAATTAAAAAACATTTGTTTAAAAGAGAAGAAAAAAAGAAAATTAAAATCAATGAATATGATAGAAAAATAGAGAAGATTTCTATGTTTATGTTTAACGATTACTATTATGTTTACAGATTAATTTGGAAAAGTAGAAACGATGAAAGTGTCATTAAAAGAGAATGAACAAGAAGTGTCTTTTAAGAACGTCAACAATCATTTAGGAAAAAAGTAAAATTATGGCCAAAATATGGCCAAAAACTATGGCCAAAGTATATTTATAATTTGAGGAATAAACTTTATTGGAAAATTATTGATCGAGAAATTGTTGAGAATATATCACGATATCAGCTGCATTTATCTTTTGATACGTTCAAAAAAAGGGAAGAATGTGTTGATTGTTGACGAGAGCTTTTTTGAAAATGCGCTTCTCGCACTGGACCAGCGATGACAGACGATTCGCACGGAGGAAATGTCAGCCGTCTTATCCTTGTTGTCTGAACTATAGAGATCCACTGGTCGCGATGAATAAAAGGCGATGGCACTAGGCTAAGATACCGTTGTAGGACGTCAGCAAAATACCGCTTGTCGCTTTCTCACAAATTAATGGGAGAACGTGCGTTCTTTCAAAGGATCCCGTGAGAAATGGAGAAGTAATTGCGATATGTAAATCTCACCGTGTATTTGATTGGATGAGTAACAATTGTTTGTGTGTCTCTTGTATGATGCATAGTTAGCCGAACTGATTGCTTGAGAGCTTAGACGTTGTAAGTCTGAAAGATGGAACTTGACCCCTCAGATGTTGTGGGTCTGAAAGATGTAATTTGAATGCCTTTTTACCTATTTTGAACTATCCACGTAAACTTAAATGAGATTGGTATAGGGCGGAGTTTGACCTATGGAAAGGGAAAGAATAAATGCCCCATTGGTCGAGGATAGTTTGTTGGAATGTTTGAACATTCCATGTGTGCTCCTTTGTTCTAATGATCGTGATTGGAGTATGACAATGGATAGTTCATGGCTAGGTGCAGATAGCCCTTAGCTTATCGAGTCTAGGCTTCTACTTTTACTGTTTATTTATTGATCGAGTCGACACATTATCGAAACCCAGGTACTTTACTAAGAATGCCTAAGTTCAGACAAAGGTGGCCATGTGTTTCTTATCTATGCGTTTTGTTTAACCGATAGGTTCCCAAGGATAACTGTTTCCAATGGTGTTATATGATCCTTAAGAGAAAGTATCGTGAACAATGGAGAGATGCACATGTACGTCAACGCAAGGAAGAATTCATTGAAGATTTCGTGAGTTCTTTACTTGTGATTCAATTATTGTTATTTCTATATTGTTATTTCATCCTTATTCAATTTAAAGGTTCTCTATTTTCTTGTCATAAATATTTCTTTGATTTATTTTCTTGTAATATATATTTTGTTGGTAAGAAAAAAATATAAGTCAAATTTACTACTAGACTTTGGTCAAGTAAAACTTATACAAAATTACTTTTTTATAAGTTTTATACAAAAGCACTTATAATATAATCAAGTGTTAGATTATGAATCATGACAATTGATAATATATATATCTCGGTTCATTGAAATTAAAAAATATACGTCATAATCGTTTTGAAACATTCTTTTTCTTCCTTTTTTTTTTCTTTTTTTTTTTTTTTGAGTGACGACATATTTTTATCTAAATTTTCACCTTGATTTATATTTATTTTATTTATTTGATTAAGAATGAACATCCGATGTAGCTAAACTTTGTGTTTATGTTATTGTATACAATGATACAAATTACAAAATACTTAACAGTTTATTGTATGTATATAATATATTAATGCGTAATCGTTAAACGATTTAAATATAAGTACGCATGTATCATACTTAGATTAAATTTTAAACGAAGAAACAAAATAATATAATTTAATTTATATCGATTTTTTGACATATATTATTAAAATCTCAAATAAAATAACAAGTAAGTTCAATTGACTTAAACATTATAGTTACTATAAGCAAAGTTACAATATAGAATATATTAGTATTCTGATTCCATTATTTTGAAATTTGACATATACATTTGATCAGAATTTGACTTATATATTTTTCTACCCATTCAAGCTTTAGTATTTATTATTTAGTATTTAATAAATATAAGAAGAAGAAAATTAATACATCAATTATTTTTGTTTTGTTAATGTTGGACGTGTAAAAAGTAACAGAAAGCTGTTTTCCTTGAAATACGTATTTATGATACTAAGTATGTATACATGGCTAGGAAGATTAACAGCTATTTTAATGCACATTTTTCATTTATTTTCCACACTTAAAAAGGAAGGAATCAAGATTTCAATGTCGTATAATCACAATCAAAGGCAATTGTAGCTTACAAAATCTCGGTATCTCGATAATACCGATGAGACAACATAAAATGTCTTCATTAATTTTCATGTCACGGCGACCGTGAGATTTAATGAGAAAAAATCGTTTATAGCTATTAACGTTCGAAGTCTGAAAAATACGATAAATTTATCCTAGGAAATGTTAAAAACTGAAGCTACGAACTATGCTTTAATAATTTTTTTTTTTTAACACATTGTTCATCGGCAAACTCGTGATCAATGCACTTTTGTTTCGCATTAGGGAAAATATCATTTCCACATCCAATTACGAAATAACGTAAGATAAATTTTGAGTAAAATTGTTAGTCGGCAATGTATTAAATGTATTAAATGCAACATTACTATAGTATGAGTAAGTTGTCGACGAGGTAAATGGAAATGAAATGAGAAAAAAAAACCAATATAAAAAAATAAGGTATACTGAGGTAGGAAAGAGAGAGAGAGGGGGGGTAAAGGAGAAGGAGGAGAGAAGGATGAGAGGGGGAGAGAGAGAGAGGGAGAGAATGAATAAATATTTCGATTAGTATTTGTAATAAAATATTAATACATGATATAAATGGTCAATATGAATAATTAACTCTTAATGATCCGTGGGCTCTGTTACGGAGACATCAGTCATTTGCTCCGTAACATTGAAGGTTCCGCTGCGGAGCCAAATGTTTTTAGCATGTAATTACGCTTAAGATGCTACGTTTAAGATTTATACGAGATGGTATAAACGAAGTAATTAAAAAACCAAGTGTAGTTGTCGGGTATACAAAGTCGATGGGTGGAGTTGATCGGGCTGATCAATATGCCTCTAGTTATTGCTTTTTAAGGAAATCGCTTAAACGGTGGCGGAAATTGTTTTTCTGGGGAATGGAGATATCAGTAATTAATTCATACATTCTCTATAAAATTGTACAACACAATAAAAATGAG
The DNA here is from genome assembly GCF_910589235.1 of Vespa crabro. NCBI lineage: Eukaryota > Metazoa > Arthropoda > Insecta > Hymenoptera > Vespidae > Vespa > Vespa crabro. The sequence goes on along the minus strand of NC_060979.1, from coordinate 1,375,311 downwards.
AAAGCATTAATGCAGTTACAGTATAGAAAAATTTTAATCGATCAACTCGCAGGAGATTTTCGTCACGATAGAACAAGAGTTTCTACATCAATTTCTGAAATCAGACTAAACGGAAAATAATTTACATAATGAGAAAAGATGCAAAGAGGGACTGCGTTGTGTGCTCTAAAAGGAAACAAATGGATGGCAAACGTCAAACAAGTGATTACTGTGACACTTGCCCAAGTAAATCCAGAATGCACATGGGAGATTATTTCCAAAGATATTACACCATGGTGAATTACAAAATTTAAAATTTATCTTTTATTTACAATAGGACAATGCATATTTATAAAATAAATAAAATCAAATGCATTTACAAGGACGTGTAATCTTTTCCGCTCAAAATAAGACTTCCTTTATCTCAGGCGCTACGCTCCAAAAATGTGCCAGAGTCGTTGATAGGCAGTACTCGAGAAAGGGTTACAATATCATTAAACAAAAAGAAAAAAATCTATCTTCATAAAACTTTATTGCAAACTTTCCAAATTTCGCTTATGTGACGATAACGTTTTTGATATATTTTTTATACTCGTTCATCGCATTTAAATCTCTCTCTCTCTCTCTCTCTCTCTCTCTCTCTCTCTCTCTCTCTCATTCACTCACTCATTCTCTCTTTAGATCCAAATAATCTCCTGTTGTCACTCGCAGATACATACGAACAATAGGTAGCCACATTTTCGGATAGATTAAACAGAAAAGTTATTTGTGAAACTAAGATATATGCAAAACAAAAATTGGAATGGAAGACACTACCTGCAAATTTGATATGGCGAAGCTGGTGTGATGTGAACGACGCAGAATTCTGGGCAATTATGGCTGTTATAATCAATATGAGTACAATGCAATTGGCCAATTTGCAAAAATATTGGTCGAGTAATATCGTCAGTTATATTCCTTTCTATTCGGATAAATTTACAAGAGACAGATTTAGTCAAATATTCTGATTGCTTTATGCTGAAAACTATTTCAACGCGCAACAAGAATCCGAGAACGCGCCTACAACGAGTAAGTTGCTTTTAGGACTATATCAACTCAAAGTTCTTGGATTATTTTAATATCCGAGCGAGCATATATGTGTGTTCGAGTCAACGATAAAATTCAAGGGTCGAATTTCGTTCATAACATACAATCCTAAGAAACCGACAAAATTGGGTATCAGAGTTTATACTCTAACTTTACTCTTTAACCCTTAACCCTTTCGGTACAGAGGACCTGGCCGTGGTTATTACATTCGTGGAACGAGGAAGTTTTCCGCGAGAGTGGTTGCACTGTACGACAGCGTAAAACCGCAGAAACATGTTTTGTGGCATTCATAGAAATCTCGAGCGTGTGATTGATACTAAACTTATCATTCGGACCGCGACAGTCATCGGTGACTGACGCGGAATTTAACGTGTTTGAAAAACACGTTTCTAAAATGTTTATACTGCTTTGTCGTAACCTAAACCAATTCTCAGCCGAAAACTGATTTCGACGGAATCTTATCTCGCGAATCAGACGAAAAGACAGACAAAACATGCACGGCGCTTAACGTTTTAAAATCATATCTATTTTTTTCACAGTACATTAATTAAAATAAATGACATTGATATAAATAATATGTTCTAATATCACAAAATTAAAATAAATAACGAAACTAATAGTGTAATATAATAAATAATAAAAGTAATAGTGTAATATAATCTACGACAATACTAATACTGTAACTTGGTGTGATAATTTTCGAAACAAGGGGAAACGCACAAGCCCACATTACATTGTTCGCAGTGATACTTGGATTCACGTCTTATACCACCAGCCGTACATACAACGCATCTTCGTTTTCGATTTTTTTTTCCTGACTGATATACCGTAGGAAAATGTTTCCCTATGAGCCTTGTGGGATAATTACTTTCTGATCCATCGTACTGATGATATTCATGATTCTTATGATATTTTTCTAATATTTCCTTAATTAATTGAAGGTGAAATTTCGCCATTGAGATTTGTTCTTCTGTGATGTGCTTATATAGGCAGAATGCGTTCCACACGCAAATGTCGATCAAGTGGAAAAAATATTTGCGATACCACTTTAAACTTTTGCAAGTTGCATCGACAGTACTTATCGCTATATCTGATTTATCGATTGTATCCATTGAAGAGATATAATCTATTATGCATTTTGGCTTTAGAATAACTTCATTTTTTTTTGACTTCTTAGGTACTTCTGCAAATTCTACGGTATGAATAGTGGAAAGCATATAAAATTCCTTTCTATCACACCATTTCATTGCCAACAAATTTTCAGATGAACGGAACACTGCCTCTCCTTTTTCCAATTTATCAGTTATTTTAGGCAACTCTTTCTGTCTTCTTTGCACGGTGCCACAAGCATTCGTACTATTTTTGTGGAGTAGGTTAAACAATATGGGACTGGAAAACCAGTTGTCCAGATAAATAGTATGGCCTTTGTTTAGAAAAGGTTGCAAAAGTGACATTACAATGTTCCCTGGCTTTCCAATATATTGATATTTGGTAGCTACAGTAGTATCAGTCTTACAATAAATGATTATATCTTGGATATAACCCGTTTTACAGTCACAAAGTAGGAATGATTTTATACCAAACCTATTGTTTTTCGAGCGAATATATTGTTTAAGCGAGAGACGGCCTTTGTAGAGGAGTAGACTTTCGTCTATACATAATCGCTGGTATGGTTGAAATGCATTGTTAAATGATACTCGTAGCATGTCCACTACTTTATTTATTTTGTATAAACGATCAGCAGTGCGGCTGGCTTTGTCCGAAAAATGTAACATTTTCAATAATGAAAAGTAACGATCTTTACTCATAATTTGACTGAAAATATCGCTTCGGAGAAGTTTATCCTCAGACCAATATTCCTTTAAGGATATCTTTTTGATTCGCGTCATTAATAAAGACGCAGCAATAAAACAATATAATTCATCCACATCCATCTCTTCTGAAGCGTCTAACTGATCCCTTTTGAGCTGTCGACACCAGTAATTGTTTGTTCTTTCCACAATAAATTTAACTAAATCTTCAGAAAAAAGCAGTCTGAAGTAATCTAAAATTTTCGACGAATGATTTAAATTGTCTCCTACTACTCCTGAATGATGTGACGTAAAATCATGAATTTTTGGACTAGGCTTCTTTGATGTCCATTTGATGCTAGAGGGAGTATCAATTCGTAGTTCAGGCTTTTCTGCTTCTTCAGATTCCGAGGTGCTAAATACAGGATTGTACCTCCTCCTTTTGCGATATGCTAAATTATATTTATTTTCTTTATCAGAATCACTTTTGGAATCAATGATTCCCTTTATACATTGTTCTTTTTTCATGCGTTTTCCACTCATCCTAAAGGGAACTAAATTCAAATTGTAAGTTATACATTCAAAAAATTAACGATATAAGCAAACATACCAATTTGTTTTTCGTAGCTTATCTATATATTATAAAACATATTTATATAATTAAGGCACGCTGTTGACTGTTACTAATTATATATTATAATGGAACGATTAGAACAGCCGTGAATTTTAAACACAGAATAGTAAAGTAATATGTACTATAGAGAGTAATCATACCCACATAACTTTCCGTTAGTGCCGCCAATTGGCGGCGGTAAGACCCAGAGAAAGTTTAGCATATGCCGCCAATTGGCGGCGGTAGGACCCAGAGAATGTTTGGTGGATGCCGCCAATAGGCGGCGGTAATACCGAAAGGGTTAATGCTCCGCACGTTTCTCGAGTACTGCCTAGCAGCAACTCCGGCATTGTTGCAGTACTCGAGTTTCATTTTTGGAGCGGAACGCCTGAGATAAAGGAAGTCTTATATTGAGCGGAAAAGATTACACGTCCTTGTAAATGCATTTGATTTTATTTATTTTATAAATATGCATCCTATTGTAAATAAAAGATAAATTTTAAATTTTGTAATTCACCATGGTGTAATATCTTTGGAAACAATCTCCCATGTGCATTCTGGATTTACTTGGGCAAGTGTCACAGTAATCAATTGTTTGACGTTTGCCATCCATTTGTTTCCTTTTAGAGCACACAACGCAGTCCCTCTTTGCATCTTTTCTCATTATGTAAATTATTTTCCGTTTAGTCTGATTTCAGAAATTGATGTAGAAACTCTTGTTCTATCGTGACGAAAATCTCCTACGAGTTGATCGATTAAAATTTTTCTATACTGTAACTGCATTAATGCTTTCTCATTTTTATTGTGTTGTACAATTTTATAGAGAATGTATGAATTAATTATTGATATCTCCATTCCCCAGAAAAACAATTTCTGCTACCGTTTAAGCGATTTCCTCAAAAAGCAATAACTAGAGACATATTGATCAGCCCGATCAACTCCACCCATCGACTTTGTATAACCGACAACTACACTTGGTTTTTTAATTACTTCGTTTATACCATCTCGTATAAATCTTCTAATAGTTATCACTTCAGCATTATGCCAATTGTTCAATAACGATACTATCCTCTTATTCCTCCAAGCTAAGAGCATTGTATTTCTTTGTTTGTATGGGACAGTCCTTTTTTCATATAATTTTGCTTTCTTCATAGTTGTTGGAATACCTTTTCTATTTGTTTTTATGGTACTGGTCAAGTGGCACTTCATTTTTCTTAATTCTTCAGCTAACGTAACATCTTAAGCGTAATCACATGCTAAAAACATTTGACTCCGCAGCCTTCGGAGTTAGAGAACAAATGTCTCCGTAGCGGAACCAACGGAGCGTTAAGGATTAATAAATATAACATGATTCCCATACTCCATAGGAACATTGACATACTTTTTCGTAAATTCTAATCATTTCTTTCTATTAACTTCATTTACGAAATATTTTCTACGGGCTACTCTGCCATGGTATCCTGCAGTTCGTAAAAAATTATGCATTGTACTACTGCACACATTAATTATTAAGATTATTTTTAAGTTTAATAGCGATGTTTACTGCACATATCTTCCGATTTCGTTTTATTTCTTGAATTATTTATTGACCAGTGTACTCATTTATTTTACGTTTACGTTCGTTTCATGGATTACTTTTTAAAATTTTTCGGTCTCCATATCTGTCAATGATTCTATTTACTATTTTAGAAATTTCATTGAGTGTTCTACATTTATTAGAAAAATTTGTAATAATTTTCTTTTCTTTTTCAATGGTTTCCTTACTTTTTCATTTCATGAAAAAGTGTATGCGACAGTCCTTTTTTCATATAATTTTGCTTTCTTCAGAATTGTTGGAGTACCTTTTTTGTTTGTTTTTATGGTACCGGTCAAGTGGCACTTCATTTTTCTTAATTCTTCAGCTAACGTAGCATCTTAAGCGTAATCACATGCTAAAAACATTTGATTCCGTAGCGGAGCCTTCGGAGTTACGGAACAAATGACAGATGTCTCTGTAGCGAAACTAACGGTGCGCTAAATCATGTTTGTGATCCGGTAAGAAAAAATGAAATCTAATCCGATCTAATAAAAAAAGAAAACTAATCCGGTTTTATGCGACAGTTCTTTTTTTTTTCAAGACGATTAGATTATACCATTATTATATAATTAAAGTCATATATTCGATATGCGCTTTTTTATATGCGGTTCAATCATGCGAAATTAATGAAGTATGTTTTTTTGTCGACGTCGTAAAAAAAAAGAAAAATGAAAAATTAACAATCTTGTTCAAGTAAAAAATAATATCTGCATTTGTAAAACATTCTAATTGAATTTTTTTGCTTTTTTAGTGATTTTTCTTAATTCCAAATTTTCCTGAATTTATACTCATTATTAATTTGCGAAACAATCATAGAATTAATATTATATTAATTATGAAATAAGATTAGAATTAAATGACATATGACTATCGTTTATTAGCAATGACTTTGTATTGTGTTATATTTTTTCTGTTTCTTTGTTTTCTTTTTTTTTTTTCTTTTTCATGGATTATCTCGTAATTTCCAAAGCCAGGAAAAAGAAAAAAAAAGAAAAAAAAAAAGATTTCTTCCACCGTTCGACATTTCGTTTCTGTTTCAAAATTTTTATTCTAATAATAAACCGCATAGTTTTACATTGACATTTTAAAATGCACGATTATTTTTAATGCAGAAAAAGAAATGAGCATAAAGGATAATTTTATATTTATGGAAAACAATGATCCAAAGTATACACCGTATATAATACTACGAGAATGTGGATATTACATAAAACACACTAGCATATATAAAAACTCCTTTTCACTCTTCAGATCATAATTCGATAGAACGCAAAATTACTTGAAACGTAAAATTACAAAATACAATATTTCTTTTAAAGTGAATCTAAAAAAATTTCTCTCACGAAGGAATGCAATAAGATTTAGTCCCGTGTTCATCATCAGATTTAATTCATTCATTGCCTGAAAGAATTGTTGCAATTTTAAAATCAAAAAAAAAAAATCCCACGAAGTATTAATTAAACCGCTTGATTTAATTTTTTATCGTCAGATTAGTTTAAGTTACGTACTTTTCTTTTTTTCTTTTTTCTCTCTCTCTCTTTTTTTTTTTTTTTTTTTTTTGATGAATTTTTCATAATTTAGCAATTGTATGAATGCTTATTCCTTTCATATTTTTTTTCTTTTATCGATTTTTTGTTTTTTCTTACTAATTTTGCTAAATTGTTTGTAATTTTTGTTAATTAAAATAACTAATGTTTTTTTTCTTTTTTTGGACTATATACTCTAGAGATTTGCGAAAATATGTACCAATTCATTATTAACAAAGAATTAATTAATAAACCACAATTTCATGAACTACACACTAATTAATAAATTACAATTTCACATAACAATTATTTCAAATTGATTAGCGTATACGAATATTTTCTATACTCATTTTATATAGATTTAAAAGTTACTATTTTTTAGAAACACAAAAAAGTACGATATTTCAAGGAAGAGACAATAAAGTAAATAAAAGATACATGATGTTCCATAAGAAAAATTAAAAATCATTAAACGATCGGTTAAACTGTTAGTTCGATTATTTTATTTCGTACTTTTGAAAATATTTTTATACGTTATTACATGAAACATTTTTTAATATATGCTTTTTAATTTATAATCAATCTTAGAAATTTAAGAATATTCGTAAGTTTTGGATTTAAATGTCGTAACTGTCTATTTAATTTTTGTTTTTTTTTTTTCAGTAAAATTTAATTATCTAACTGTACGTTTTGTAGCAAATTTTAATACAAAATATCACAATTTTGATTTATGATAATAACAAATTAATAATTCTTAGTTTTAAGAAAAATCATTTAGACAAAAGAAAAATAACAAACCAAGAGCTACGTACAGAAGTTACCATATGTATTAAATTAAATACGAAACTATATCAGTTTTTATATAAGTCAAATATTAATAATCTGTCATAAGATAATTTACATTTATATTATCGAGAGATAAGTTGTAGATAATTACTTTCGAATAATTAATTCTGGTTTAACTGATCTTGAGATAAAATCTTTTTGTCAAACCAATATAATCAAAATCCTGCTCTATTATTCCATTTCTGTTTCTTGGTGTGAAAACGCGATTGATTTGAATTTATTATTTAAAAAATGGTGGTTTTATTATTAAAAAAAAAGAAAAAAAAAAGAAAAAAAAAGAAAAAAAAAGAAAAGAAAAAAAAGAAAACCTGAAAAAAATCAAATCACACCATAACATTTGCAACGTTACGAGCCAATAAAAAATATATTTCTTCGTAATTTCCATGTCGTATCAATAAAACTAACTTGGTAACAGATTTATTGAGACACCCTGTATGTACATGAACAACTATCAGAACAACTTTCAATGAACGATCTGATTTTATTTGATGTTCATTATTTTTGTCATTATAGAATTTCATTTATATATCAAAATTATGCCAATTATCTTTACAATTCGATCAATGAGAAATTCTACGATCGATCCCGACATCAATTTCATGAAATGTTTCGACGAAAAATTGCTCGAAAATATTACATCGCAGTAAATTTTCATTTCATCAATCGTCGAACGGATTTACGTATTAGTTTTCACGTTTATTAATTGAATATGCAATTGAAAGAAGTGATGACATAGGTTAATTAATAATATGGATGAAGGTGATCGAGGGAGTGGAAATTAGGTAAGTGGGATCAAAAGTTGTTGAGTGCTTTTTCCTTTTTTTCTTTTTTTCTTTTTTTTTTTATCATTTTGTTAGTTCAATATTAATAATTACTCTCTTCCGTGATTTTTATGGCTTTAATTTTTTTGTTAGGATTGCACCTAAGAACTTTTGATTCTCTCTATACTTTCGATTACTTTTTCGTAATTCCGATTACTTTTTTCTTTTTTTTTTTTTATTATAATTTTCCGTGGCTAAGGTGATTATTATTTTTTTGTTTATCTGTCTTTTTCTAACTCTCATTGTAATTTGTATGATGTATTTATATCATTAACGATGAATTTTTAATAATTTATTTATTTATTTATTTTTTTTTGGACGTTCTATTAAACTTTACTAGATGTATCAATCATTGAAAATTATTATAGCATTGGTTTTCTTTATGATCATATGTATCATTGTTATTGGATTATTAATAATCAGTATTGCGTGAAAAAAGTTGAAAAGTTATAAAGAAGAAAGGATAATCATAATTTATACTGTTGACAATGTACCGTTCGATGATTTATTCTATTTATTGAGATTCTTCGATTGAAAAAATCAGTGCGAAGGCATCTGAATGGATAAAGGTTTAATTTCGAGGATTAAGGTTAAATTCGTGAAGATTTCGAACATGTATCGGTGAAGAAACGATTAGTAGAAAGTATAGGAACTATAATTTCTTTCATTAATTATATAACTATATCCCAATATTTTTTTTAGCAAATTCGAGCAAATTCTTAAATATTTTATACTCTTTTCATAAAAATTGCCTGATTTGGATTTGGAAGAAGGCGTTCATGTGGATTTCTTGTTTCATCTACATTACAAAATCGTTCGTCCTTTAAATTCCTTTGTTCCTTTATTTAAAATTGATTTAAACAGATGATAGTCCGAAGGGGGTTGATGTCCGGCAAATATGGAGGTTGTATTAAAATCTCTCAATTTATATTTTGAATTTTATCTCGCATTATTTTAGCTGCGTTAGAGCGCGCGTTACAATTCATGCAGTACACAAATAACAATTTTATTCACTTTCTTGATGCATTTTAAATATTCTTGAACTGTGAACCAAGGGGTTTGCTAGTCTTTTCGATAATTCTTCAATGATTAATCGTAGATTTGATTCAACGAAAGATTTCAGAATATCATCATCGAAATTTGAAAGTCTTTCGAATTTAGAAGCATCTTTTAAATCTCCAATGACTTTTATTTATAATTTTTACAACTTGATCATAAAGTTTATTAATTATTTTAATTAACTCTTGGTTGGCATTGAAATCCTAGTTGTAAAAGAGGAGCATATAATGTCTGACGTGAACTTTATCTATTTTAGATTTGGACAATTTATCTTTAATAATAAAATAAAATTTATTGCACAAAAAAACAAATTAAACGATAGAAATACAAAAGAAAAAATTTTACAAAGATGTTTTACTCCGCCGAATGCATTCGAGCATAAATTAAGCCACTATATAAAATAATAGATTTCTTTTCGATATCCCTAATATATATGCTTTTATTTATTTATTTATTTTTTTTTTTTTTATGGATGAACACTCAGTCACACGTTTTAATCCTTAAACTTTTTGAGACCATTTCTCTTTGTTTTCCTACTTCCAATATTTTTTATTATTCGTTGCGAGATCGTGAAATATTTATCGAAAGAAATAATTCTAAATTTCGTTATCATTTTTATTGATAAATCGATCGTCCTTAGATTTTTTTTTTCTTTTTTTTTTTTTTTCATGAGATTAGGACTGCTAAAGTGGTCGCGAATCTCAAAAGCATGAGAGGAAAAAATTTCATGAATGAAGTTTTTTTAATTTATTACTACGAAATATTGCGTTTCATTTAATAAATCGATAAGATGTACATTCTATGATTGAGGTAGAGGGGATAAAGACTCTAACTACTTCTATTTGACTTTATAATTTTCAGTGTAAGAATGAGCTTCGTTTGAAGAACATATGCATGTGTTCTAAGAGACAAGGAAGGATTGATCGTTTGAAACATTTCTTCTAACATTGTTTTCGAAGTGCAACTATTTTAATTATAAAAAATGGAAAATAAATATGAAAGTGAGTAAAATTTATATATATAATATATATATATATATATATATATATATATATATATATATATATATATTCATTGAACAGTATGTATAAATATATTCATTGAAAAACTAAGATTGAGCTATTAATTGTAGTGATAATTTTTATGCTATTTAATTGACATTTAAAGTCACGCACTGTGATTAGTGGTCAAAAATCGTTTTTTTTTTTTTTTATTTTTACAAATATTTTAACATTTTAATAATAAGAAAATATTTAAAATATCAATAAAAACGAGTACGGCGAAAATTTCGATCGTGTTTCTTTGCACGTACTAAAATAAAAAATTAAACAATAATTATACATAACGTGTCAGTAAATAAATGTTACAAAAGATTCGATAAATAAAATAATTAAATTCGCGCAGTATCGACAGATATCAAAGTTTTATAAAATAGAATATTGAAAAATGTGAGCGTCATCGTGATCGTATTTGTCTAATGGAAAAAATTATTATCAACGATTATCTCTACATGCACTTTGACATCAGATATGCAAAATTATACGTAGGACAATGGCAAAGTGCGAAATAAATTATCGCGATAGTTCATTAATTTTATTGTATTTTTATATTATCGTATTCACTATTTCGTTATATCATTTGCGAGTACCATTATAAATGAAAAACTATTGATTATTGTATTTTGAATGTGATCAAATACAAAAAGAAAAAAATAGAAAGAAAACAGAAGAAATATGCAAAAGAATCGCTTTTTTTTTTTAATTTTACCAAATATAAGATCGCTTTTGAAACGAATATTCAAGGTTATAATACCATTCAATTATTCATTGAAGGTATCTTTTCCGTACATAAAACTAAACAACTTTATTATGCCCATTAAAATATGTCCATTTATAAATCAGATTACTTTTTTCACGTAGTTTCTTTTCCGTTGCTCCTTCGTTATTCATTGCCATTATCATTTTTTTTTTTTTATTCTATTATTGTAAATGTACGACATTTTAATTCAAATTGATTTCAAATCATTCGATTCTGATTATTACTTGAATAATCTATTATCGTTCCTGGATTCGAACGAACGAAGATAAGTCAAGAACGGAAGGAAACGTAAAAAATATAATAAAACATTAAATAACTCAATATTGTTATTTTTATTGGATCATGAATCAAAACAAAAGTCGAAGGTCAAAGCAAAGGTCGAATGTTAATATAAATATGCATAAGGCTAATGTAAATGTATTTTATACGTCAGATTATGTGTACATATTAATGAGATATCTTTTTCAAAATATGGTTTTTATCTAATACTGTTTATCTTTATACGAGAAAACATTCGAAACAATAGTTTTTAGTAATAATTTACAGAGATGATGAACTGATCTAATAACAGGAATAATATCGAAAGTAACGATTCTTATCGCAATAATTCCTTAATTGATTTTTATTAACGATTATTTTCACAGATTTTTTCGAAATTGTACGAACATGCTCGACGAAGGTTTTCATTATTTTTAAGCACATATATATATATATATATATATATATGCGAAAAAACTTTCTTGATAATAAGCATTAATAATTTAATAATTGAGATCATAATTAATTGATGAAGGTTCAATGATAAAAGAAAACAAACAATTGCACGAATCAGCTACTTCAAATATTATTTTCTTTTTTTTTCTTTCTTTTTTTTTTTTTTTTTTTTTTGATTTGAAATTATTTAATCATTTTCGTTAATTATTATTGAGCGTTAATAAAAAGTGATTATTGTTGTAAATAAATAAGGATTATGTTACAAAATTATTACAATACTTTTTCCTTATGTCTTACTTTTTATCGATTTGAATGTATTTTTTCATAACGCTATTTTTTTTTTCCCAAAAAATATTTTGAAATTTAAAATTTTTTCCAGCCTAAGTAAAACTTTGATAAACTCATGCTCTAGATCATCCCTCAATTTTGACGTTCGTTGAGCAATAAATAAAGATTCGTACATTTTTGGAATTTGTTTTTTTTTTCTTTTTTTTTCTTTATATTGTTTATGCGATTCAATCAGGGTTAAGGAGAGTAGGAGATCGGAAAATTTATGCTCTTACAAAAAAAAAAGAAAAGAAAAAAATTTACTTTTTATCGTATAATTTAAATAAAAAAGTGCTTACGTAATGTTGAACTGAAGTTTGCATAAGAAAACATTAAAAAAACGAAGCAAAAAATTATTTAATGAAGCAAAAAATTATCTAATGGGGCAAAAATATTTCTATCTATTATGAATATATTTCTATTCAATGTATTAATTAAAAATCTTTCAAGGATATCGATTAGACCAATCTCATCTTGCAGATTCTAAATCTAATCAATAACTAGACCTAACCAATAACTAGATCAATAACTAGATATAATTAATAAACCAGATCTTAAATAGATTCTAATTTTTCGCTTTCTTTTCTTAAAAAAATTTATCAATTCGCTTTGATTCCTATGATGATTGAGGTATTTAATATTAAAAAAAGAAAGAGAAAAAGAAAAAATAACAAATAGATCATTCTATTTGTCATTCCAATTAATTAATAATTAACAAAAATTTGAATGGCCGCGATTATTATTATCGAGAATGATTATTAATCCGAAGGTGCCAGATCTGAAGAATATGGTCAGTGTGACATTGTATCCTATTCAAGCTGTAAAAGCTTTTGGCGAGTGACTAAACTTGTATGAGATCTCGCATTATCTTGAAGGAACTCTACACCTTTTCTGTTGATTAATTCTGGCCTTTTCTGTTAAAGTGCATCATTCAGTTTGTCCAGCTGATGACAGTAGACTTCCGAATTAATTGTTGTGTTATCCGATAAAATCTCAAAAAAAGAACGATTCCTTTAAAATCTCACCAAACAGACAGCATCACCTTTTTTTGATGGATATTGGCTTTGGAAATGATTTGAGCAGGTTCATCTTTTTTGCTCCATGATCTCTTGCTTTTAACATTGTTATATACAATCCATTTTTCGTCCCCAGTAATGATGCGTTTCAAAAATGGATCATTTTCGTGACGATTGAGAAACGAATCACAAACGTCAACGCGACGACACAAATTTCTTTCCATGAGAACATGGGCAACCCATATATCGAGCTTCAAGGTTAAACCCAGGTCTTTCAAGTGGTCATAAACAGTTGAACTTGATAAATTTAAACTCTCACTGATCTCACGTGTTGTTATTCTCCGGTTTGCATCAACTAATGCCTTTATCGTGTCTTTATCAGCTTCAACCGGCTTTCCAGAACGTGGTGCATCTTCGACGTCAAAATTGCCGGATCGAAATTTGCAAACCAGTTCTGGCACTGGCATATTGTCAACACATTTTCTCCATACACATCGTTAATTTCTTTCTAGCTTGAACATCATTTTTACCTTTTCTATAGTAAAAAAATAAAATATGACGAAAGTGCTGCTTATTGGTCTCCATATTTAAAAGGGCACCAACCAAAAACTATTGCGTAGAATGAATTGGACTTTTTCATACATAAGCCTTGCTATATCAGCTCTCAAAACATATAATGATTATGCGGCTTAAGTGTGAAGTTGGGTGCAAAAAAATACAATTAAATCCTCTGTGGGGAAAAAACGAAATTACTTTCCAATTAACCCAATATGATGATAATAATTACAATTGAAAAAATTATCGAGTTTAATATATTTCGAATGACGTTTTATGACACTTATTATTAGCAATGTAAATGATATTTGTTATTAAAAAAAATCATTACGTAGATCTTTTTCTCTCTCTCTCTCTCTCTCTCTCTCTCTCTCTTTCTCTCTCTCTCAATTATGAGATATTATTTTGATCGTGAGAGCGAATTTTTATGTTTTAGAATTAGATTAATGCATTATTAACGATTATATGAAGGCATTTCTTTTACTCGTGTTTTTTTACGTGTGTGTAAGAAAAAAGAATAAAAATAATGAAGAAGAAAGAGAAATTAATGAAAAAGACAAAGGAAATAAATAAAATATTATAAGTCAAAATTATTGAACGTCATAATACTATCGTATATGCAAATTGAATGAAATAAAAAATGAAAGAGGTGCTATAAAGATAACAAGAAAGGTTCAAGGTCACGGACCTGCAGGTTTTCTTATGTTCAAGAAAAAGTCTCTACTTTTCTGTAATAAAGATTTATTTATGTACTGTCTCGATTGTCGCTGAAAATTTTTATTAAAAAGAAAAAAGAAAAAAAGAAAGAAAAAGAAAAAAAAATCGTCTGGGAATAAATTAAGATGAAACATTTAGACAAGTGCTATTTGTTTTTTTAAATCTTTCTAATTAAATTATTAATACAATTGTAATATAATAATTAATATAAATTTATTAACGAATAAGGATAAATATATGTATGTCTATCTAATATTATATTTAAAGCAAATAAATTTCGATCATTTTCACGATCGATCTTCACACGTCTCATTTAGACGCGTCATTTATGACGCATCATGTTGTCATGTATGAAATTATTTCTCTCTCTCTCTCTCTCTCTCTCTCTCTCTCTCTATCTATCTATCTATCTATATATATATATATATATATATATATATATATATATATATATATATATTTATATATATATATATATATATATATATTAGGTTGGAAACTATGAAACGGGCGTTTTTGTTTAGTTATTTATTTTCATTCAACGCCCGTTTCATAATTTCCAACCTACTATATATATCACATCATTCAATAAGTCTTTGGTCTAGCTAGGAAAGACAAAATTTTTTTTTAGAAATTCAACTTTATTCGTCAACATACTCCTTTCTTTCAGTAGTGATACATTCATTCCAACATTCTTTTAACTTTTCGATGTCTTTTTTGTTAAACAATTTGTTTTTAGGCCTCAAAATAGATCTCAGTTTCGGCAATATCACTTCATCACGTTTGAGCCAGATTTGTAATAGTTTTTCTTTTTTCTTTTATCTAAAGTTTACATTTATCTTTGTAGATATCTATGGAAATGTAAAAATGATGAAAAAGCTGTGGAAAAGAAACGAACAGGATAATAATGATGACATAGATAGTTTTAAGACAATTGACAAGGATTTGTCTTACGTAAATTTTGATAAATTGACACCGATACAAACGTTTTATCATGGAGAAAGTATATTAATAACCGGTGGAACAGGATTTCTTGGAAAATTATTAATCGAAAAGTTATTAAGAGGATGTCCAGGTATAAAGTGTATTTATTTATTGATACGTTCAAAAAAAGGGAAGGATGTGTCTCAGCGCTTGGAAGAGATGTTTGAGAATGTGGTGAGTTTTATTTTCCTTTTTCTTTTTTCTTTTTTATTAGTTTTTTACTTTTGATCGATTATTAGAAAAAAAAAGGTCGATCAATCTTTGTCAAAAGTCAAACAACCTCCCATCCCCCAACACAACCCACTTCAGCCCAAAATTAATCATTCTCAATTAATTAAATGTTAAGATTACAATTAATCTTTCAACGACGAAAGATTTTTTTTTATTTAAATTAGATCAGTTATATAAAAATAACTGACTTGATAGAATTTATGTAAAAATAATCGGACGTCCATATTTTTTGCGCATTAAGATTGTTCGATAAAAATGTTTTTTTTTTTCTTCCCCTAAATGAAAAATTAAAACGGACTTCGTTCGTACAATAGAATGATTTTTCTTTCTTTCTTTCTTTCTTTCTTTTTTTTTTTTTTTTTTTTTTTTTTTTTTTTAATGTAACAAGAATTTTCTTTTTACTCAGATAATCGTGCATGATTAGATTAAATTTGAAGGCTCGATAGATTCGTTAGTTTTATTTTTGTCCAAAATAATTAGCGATTACTTATTATATTATATTATATATATATATTTATTTATAAAGCTTTATTTCCTTTAAAAAAGATCGTGTTAAAGTATGATATTTTTTGGGAATAATTTATGCACAAATAAGAAGCTTTTTCAAAAATTCATAAACAATATAGGGTAAATTAAATCTTCGTCTTTAAAATAAGACCTTTTTCATAAAAATCGATCAAGAATTATCGCCTGTTTTCATTGATGACGTATACAATTAAAAAATCAGGGATAATGAATAGCCTTAATCCTGAATTAACTTAATGTCTTCATTTTACCCAAGAAATAGTAATTCGTTATTTAAATAGATATTGAATTAATATAAGAGGAAAAAAAAAACAGAACAAAGGAAGAAAAAATGTTAATTAAGAAATTATCGATTAGAGGATTAAATTGTGCTAAGAGTTACTTTTCTTGGCGTAATATATATATTAGGTTGGAAACTATGAAACGGGCGTTTTTGTTTAGTTATTTATTTTCATTCAACGCCCGTTTCATAGTTTCCAACCTAATAATTATATCAACGTGTTTAAGTGTGACAATAATGGAATATAAAATTCTTTATATCTATGGTTTCTTTTTTGTTAGTTATTTTCAAGACTTAAGGAGAAAGAACCGACATTTCGAAATCGAATAATCCCAATCGAAGGCGATTGTAGCTTATCGAATCTTGGTATATCGATAATCGACAATGCTGAACTCATAAAAGAGATATCTATTATTTTTCATGTTGCTGCAACTGTAAAATTTAACGAGAAAATAAAATTGGCGACGGCTATCAACGTTCGAAGTTTGAAAGATTTGATAAACTTATCGAAGAACATGCCGAAATTAAAGGTAAGAATTTTTTATGCGTTTCATAAAGAAACGAATTTCGAATTTCAAAAAATTCAAAAAATAATGATTTCAGGGATATATATATATATATATATATTTTTTTTTTTTTTTTAATCTCTACCTTTTCTTTTTATTTTTTTCTTCTTTTCTTTTTACTTTTTTCTTTTCAATCTTTTTAGTTTTATTTTCCTTTTTCTTTTTTTCTTTTTTCTTTTCAATCTTTTTTTCTATCTTTTTATTTTTTTTTTTCACTTCGCCCTTCAAATTCACTCCAATATTTTTCTTTTTTTTTCCTTTCAATTTTTTTATTATCTTTTTATTTTTTTTTTTTTTTTCACTTCGCACTTCAAATTCATTCCAAGAGTGTAACAAAATTAAAACTCGAAAATTCGACAATTTTTTCGATTTATTTGTTTCAATTATCGACAAATCGTAAAAGAATAATGGTCGTCGGAAAATGTTTTTTTCGACAAAAGTTACTTCGTTTTATTTAGACTATCGTTTGTTAAAAGATTTATCGATCGTTCATTTAATTGGATCAAAAATTATAAACAAGAATATTAATGATTTTTTGAAAGAATTTAATTATTTTTTTTTTTTGTCGTATTCTCCTTTTTCACGTGAAATCTTAATCGGTAGTTTATTTAATTATGAAATAGCATATATATTTTTTTTAATTGTTTTTTTTTTCTTTTAATTTATTTTTTCTTCTCTTTATTTGTATTATTTATTTATATTTTTTTTATAATATTATTTTTTATATTTCTTTAAATTTAGATACAAATTTAAATACAAAATTTATTCTATCGATGAATTGTGTTTTTCGATAATAGAAGACATTCATCATATACAGGGTGTTCGTTTTATAAATGTTCGAGCTAATATGTTATGCGACTGGTTGATATTAGAAGAAATTTTGTTCAAAATAATTTCCATCATTTTGTGTTAATTAAAAAAGCACTGAAATATCCAATTTTTCTCTTTTCTTTTATTTACGATCTTTTCGAGAGACCAAATATCAATATTATTATTCTTTTTCCTTCTTTTTTTTTTTTTTTTTTTTTTTTTTTTTTTTTTTTTTTTTTTTTTATTAATTTATATTATTTGTATATTTATATCGACATTTGCAATCCGATAAACAATCCATAATAGAAATGTTTTACGAGATATGATTTTCATTGTAAATGATCACTACTGTATAAAAAGTACTGTAAAAAAAGAAGAAAAAAGAAAGAAAAGAAATGACACATTAAATATTATATTGACTTTCATAACTAGACACAAATTATGAGTAAACAAAAAAGAAAAATGAGAATATATTAATACGGAAGTTTATCGTGTGATCATCATGTAAAATAATTCATAACATTCATACCGAATATATATGTGTTTTCAAAGTTATCAATATATATATGTATATATAAATATAAGAAGCTTATTGAATCATTGGCATTATTGGAATTAGATCATCTCTTCCATTAGAAAATACAAAAAAAGTTCGATGATTACATTAGAAATAAATATTTCTAATAAATAAATATTAGTTACATTTTATAGTTATCTCAGTTTTTCTTTACCACACTATATAGTGTTTACCATGCGATATAATATAAATTAATTTATTTTTATAAATGTTAAGAAAAGGAATAAAAGAAATGTTAAAAAAAATGATCGACATGTGGCGTACGTTTGACACAATGATAAGAAAACGATTTCATTAATACAACAAGAAATTTGTTTTTCTATTAAAAGATTTTCTATTAAAAAATTTCTATTAAAATAAAATAAGGAAATATTATACTATATATTTTTATAGTTATTTACATTGATTAATCATATTGATTTCATATCAATGAAATATTTTTAGAATGAAAAAGAAAACAAAAGAAAATTATTAACATTTTTCTATTTATAACTATTTTTCTAATTACAAAAATAATTCGCAGATCTTACATCTAACGATAGTACCGATTAAAAATAGTAATCCTTCTCTCTGAAAACATTTCTTGCCTATTCATTATCATTTTTCTAATTTGAATATGAAATCGAAAAAAAATAGCCATATTTTCGGCAATTGATTTGCAATCATCTTGAAATAAATTTTCTGAACAACAAAAAGAAAAATTGCGTAATATATGTATCTATTTATATATGTTCTATCGATCTCTTGAAGTATTATAATTTGTTTCATAAAATTTCAGTAACTCTACGTTACTTTTAACGATACGAGAAAATACATTATCTTGATAGAATATGTTGCTATGATAGAATATGTTGTAGACTTATCAAAAAGAAAAAAAAAAAGAAAAAAAAAACAATAATAAATATAAAAAATTGAAACCACGACGAAAAAAAAGAATAATCTTGAATTAAAAAATATTGGATCATAGTAATGCATGACTCATATGAATCGAAAATGATTCATTTAATCGTCATTTTCTCGTATCAAAGTAACAGAGTTATTGTTTTGTAACAGGATTATTGAGACATACTGTATGTATTGATGAACATCAGGATATTTCAAGATAATATTTGACTTTAATAAATCTTCGATATCTTTGATATTTCAGAGTTTCGTTCATGTATCATCTATTTATGCCAATTGTATGCAGAGTTTGATTGAAGAGAAATTTTACGAACCACCGATGGATCCTGATAAATTGATAAATTTGGTTGAAAGCATCAATGAAAAATTACTCGATGAAATTACACCACGGTATGTTTATTTTCAAACATATAAATCGTTTCACGCAAAAGTTTATTTAGAAATAATCAATAATACCAGCATCGATAGTCATTTGAAAATCTTTTCAAAATTTTTTAATTCAATACCGATAAATAGTCTTACGTTATTTAAAAATATTTAAGTTAAATAATGGGTTGTTCGGAAAGTAATTCTGTTTTTTTTTTTTTTTTGTGAAAATGAAAGACAATTTTCGTATAATGAACAAATATTTTATTAAATTGTATATTGGCCATTCTGGTCTAATACCTTTTGCCATCTTTCTGGTAGTAGCATGATTCCATGCTCATCAAATTTTTGGTCTTTGCTGGCAAAAAACTGATCGAGGTGATTTTTGAAGTGAAGGTTTTACCGTAAAAAAAATTTTGCAGTGACCGGAACAAATAATAATCTGAAGATGCCAGATCTGGAGAATATGGTAGGTGTGGCATTGTATTCCATTCAACCTGTAAAAGCTTTTGGCGAGTAACCAAACATGTATGAGGTCTCGCATTATCTTGGTGGAACACTATACTTTTTATGTTGATTAATTCTGGTCTTTTCTGTTGAAATGCATCATTCAGTTTGTCCAACTGATGACAGTAGACTTCTGAATTAATTGTTGTGTTATCCGATAAAATCTCAAAAAAAGAACGATTCCTTTAAAATCTCACCAAACAGACAGCATCACCTTTTTTTGATGGATATTGGCTTTGGAAATGATTTGAGCAGGTTCATCTTTTTTGCTCCATGATCTCTTGCTTTTGACATTGTTATATACAATCCATTTTTCGTCCCCAGTAATGATGCGTTTCAAAAATGGATCATTTTCGTGACGATTGAGAAACGAATCACAAACGTCAACGCGACGACACAAATTTCTTTCCATGAGAACATGGGCAACCCATATATCGAGCTTCAAGGTTAAACCCAGGTCTTTCAAGTGGTCATAAACAGTTGAACTTGATAAATTTAAACTCTCACCGATCTCACGTGTTGTTATTCGCCGGTTTGCATCGACTAATGCCTTTATCGTGTCTTTATCAGCTTCAACCGGTCTTCCAGAACGTGGTGCATCTTCGACATCAAAATTGCTGGATCAAAATTTTGCAAACCAGTTCTAGCACTGACATATTGTCAACACATTTTCTCCATACACATCGGTTAATTTCTTTCTGGCTTGAACAGCATTTTTACCTTTTCTATAGTAAAGAAGTAAAATATGACGAAAGTGCTGCTTATTGGTCTCCATATTTAAAAGGGCACCAAACAAAAACTACTGCGTAGAATCAATTGGATTTTTTCACATACAACCCTTGCTATATCAGCTCTCAAAACATATAATGATTATGCGGCTTAAGTGTGAAGTTGGGTGCAAAAAAATACAATTTAATCCTCTGTGGGGAAAAAACGAAATTACTTTCCGAACAACTCAATACTAATAACTTAGTCTTACGTCATTTTACAATTTTTAAGTTGAATATAAAGAATGTAGTTCTACATCATTTCAAAATCTTTAGATTGAATATAATGAATGTAGTTTAACATCGTTTGAAAATCTTTAGGTTGAATATTGATATCATAATTCTACGTCGTTTTAAAATCTTTAAATTGAAATCAGTAACGTAGTTGTTTATATCGTTTATAAATCATCAGATTGAGTATTAGGTTGAATTTCAGAATGAATTTTTAAATCTTCAGGTTAAATATCGATAACGTAGTCGTAAATCATTTAGAAATTTTAAACTTATATATCGGTAATGTAGTCCTACTTTATTTCATAATCTTTAAATTGAATTGACGCCATTTTAAAATTAGTACATATTACTCTAAAAAAAATACCTTTATAAAATTTGTTAGATAGCAACAGAATGCATTATATAGAAAAAAAAAGAAAAAAAAAAGATCTATAACTTTAAAGTATCCGTAAGGAATACTAGATTAGATTAAAAAAACTAGATTGATAGTAGATAAAAAGTCCGAAAAACAATAAGAAACGTAAAGTAGTTTTATTTGCAGATTTTAGAAAGTTTCGTTACATATAAATAAATATTTTTGTCGGATATCTTAATAAAGGATATTTTTATTAAAATATTAAATTTTAATTGTTAATCTGTTTGTTCAATTTTCGTTTAAATTTATTAAATTTTATTGTTAAACATTTTAAATCCGTGGTATTGTTTCTTAATTTGTTAATACATTTTTATATTTCTCGTTATTATTAGATATTACGTAAAATTATTATGTAAAACAAATCTGCAAAAAATGTTATGAAAAAGTTTTTGGTTACAGTAAATTCGTTAAAAAAGAAAAAAAAAAGAGAAAAGAAAAAGAAAGAAAATATAATATTTATTTATAATTCGTATAGAATTTAAGCAGATATTTCAATTTTAATATTTTCAATAATTTTTCATCAAACATTTAACTTATTTTTTTTTTTGTTGCTTTTTGAGTTTTATTAGCAATAAATGATTATAAGCATCATATCAAGAAGTAATATTTTTTTATACTCGCACACATTTAACCCTGTAGTTGCGTCTGTGTGATGTAGGACACTACTGATCGATTTCGAGTTCAATTAAAACAATTTGCGCACTGCATGATTCATGAATTTTTTTTTTTTTATAATGATCGAATTGGAAATGCGTATACAAACCTACTAATTATATTATTTCCGAGGTATCAAAGAATATACAGTATTTTTTTGGAGTAAAAATTATTCATTCTGTATAAATGACGGTTGTTCAAAGTTCATCCCGCAAGTAAACAATTTGAAATTATTTTGAGATGTACACAACTAGGATTAAATGAAAAAAAATCCATGAGATATTGTCCATGAACTATGGACATTTTAGAAATTACATGCGGCATATAATTGAGCATCCTACGAATTAATTTACTGTGTTAATTAATAAATATACATTTAATAATTAACGAATAATAAATGTGCATTAACAATAAACTTTATTTGACATTAGATTACTCGGTATATGTCCGAATTCTTACGTGTACACGAAAGCTGTTGCCGAGAATGTCGTGAAAAAGAATATTGGGATAATACCAATTGGAATATTTCGTCCAGCAATTGGTAAATATTAACGTAAAATAAATAACGTAGTAAT
Source organism: Vespa crabro (assembly GCF_910589235.1). NCBI lineage: Eukaryota > Metazoa > Arthropoda > Insecta > Hymenoptera > Vespidae > Vespa > Vespa crabro. The sequence continues at coordinate 1,352,474 of NC_060979.1, read as the reverse complement.
TCTTGTAAAAAAAAAAAAAAAAAAAAATAAAAAATAAAAAAAACACATTAAACGATGTATGTCAATTGATGTCAATTAATTTCCAGTAATATCAACTTATCGAGAACCCATTCAAGGATGGGTTGATAATATATACGGACCAATTGGAATTGGAATAGGCATTGGAATTGGATTAATACGAGTACTACATTGTGATGGTTCAGTAAAAGTTAGTTTAGTACCGAGCGATATGGTGATCAACGGTTTAATCGCTAGCGCCTGGGACATTGCATATAATCTAAGGTACAATGAAATAATTTTTATTTGAAAATTAGCGAATCCGTGTGTTGTGTTTTGTTTTGTTATGTTTTTTTTTTCTTTTTTTTTATATTTAATCGAATAAATAATATTTCAGATTGAACGACATTCCTATTTACAATTATGTATCTAAGGATAATCCAATAACTTACGACGATTTAAAAGACAAGGCTGTCAAATATGGAGTACGATTTCCTACTGAAAAAGCAATTTGGTATTATAGCTTTAGAAATATAAAACATCGGTTGGTCTATATTTTTTACATGTACTTTCTACATTTATTACCAGCTCTTATTGTGGATACGTTCGCTTTGTGCATCGGTAAACAGCCAAAGTAAGTTTCTCTCTCTCTCTCTCTCTCTCTCATTTTATTTTTTAAGAGCAAAATTTCATGCGATTGATATTCCTTTTCGACCAAGATTGCTTGGTTAATCCTTAAACTGATTTAATCCCAGTTGATCCAAAGAAATCAATTTCTACCTCAATTAAAACAATTGCATGATTCATGAATTTTTTTTTTTTATAATGACAAAATTGAAAATGCATCTTCGAATCTACTAATTATATTGTTTTTAAGACTTGAAAGAATATACAGTATTTTTTTTTCTTTTTTTTTTTTTTTTTTTGAAGTCAAAATTATTCATTCCGTATGAATGACAGTGAATTGATGTTGAAAGTGCCTGGCTTATAGCGGATCTCAAGTGTACAATTTGAAATTATTTTGAGGTGTACGTAACTAGAGTTAACGACTCTCCTAATGTCATCTCAATTCTGTTTTAGTCTAAAATCTGCATATAATCTAATCCATTTATCATATTCATGAATTGGTCTCCATCTTGTCAATCTATAAGTTTTCGTAAATTCAAGGTAAAAAAAAATTAAATTGATTTCTCAAGATACTCTCTATCGATCTATCTTTTCTTTCGATCAAATTTTCGATCATATGCTTTATTTACGCGACAACTTAATTCCATGTCTTTTTATTTGTTATAACATTTAATAATTTTATCTTCAGCACTATTCTCGTATCGAAGATCTTTATTATTTTTCTTTCTGTAATAATTTTTGCTTATAATTCACTTTTATAAAATGGCGCGTTTGAAAACAAAACAAAACAAAACAAAACAAAAACAAAAATTTACAAGAACAATCTTCTAATACATTGATCTGTATTCTAGTTTAGATTTTATAATATTCTTACTTTTTCATTATCATTAGTTATTTTACTATCATGTTAATCGCTATAGTTGATTATTTTAAGTAATTAAATTCATTCTTATTTATTTAATAATTTATTTTTATTAAGATAAGAACAAATATCTCACACCTAACTTTATTATGACAGATCCCATTATCTTTGTCATATTCGTTTATGTTCATTTTGTATTCGATAAAATGACAATATCATTAGGAAATCTTTGAGTTTTGAATTTTGTCCTCTCTAATTGTAACTACTTTTACTAATTTACTTTTGATTTTCTTTACCGTATACATATTAAATATTAAGAACGTATTAAAATACATATTAAAAAGTAAAAGAGAGAGAGAGAGAGAGAGAGAGAGAGAGAGAGAGAGAAAGATTATGACTGTCGATCAATACATTTTAGTTGATCAATATATTCATAGTTTTATAGATTTATAGCTTTTCTTTTATATTCACTATGATTACTATCACTGCAGTTTGATTCTTGTAAATATTGCAGATAAATTTTAATTTTCTGTACTTGATTTCAATCATTTTCAAAATCTCAAAAAACTTAATAAAGTTAGGATTTACAAAATAACCATTATCGAACTCATCTATAAATGTTACAAATATGTGTGTTTGTTCTTTCTTATTAGGCATTATAAAATCAGTCGTAGGATTAGAATTGTTTCATGTCGACATATTTTGTAAAACAATATCGATCTTTCATCAATTCAATTTGTCTTTTGATTCTTCTGTTAATAATTCATTAGCGGTTAATAATTTTCAGATAAAAAAAATCACTTGTGGTTAATTGTTTTCACACATTCAGGTGAAAAATTACTTGTGTTTAATATTTACGACGATTTATTTTCTTAGGGATAATCACATTTTTTATAAAATCAAAGAACATTATGCATATTTTTTAAGTCTTACATATTAAATGGCATAACTTCGTCAAGATTGTTCCTTTTTACATTTTTAATTCAGATTGCCTTTCTTTTATTTATATTCAAATTCCTTAATGTTTTGTCAAATTTTAATCATAAAATTTGATCTCTTCTTTACTATTCATTCATTCTCTTTCTAACATCTGATCATCGAGAGATTCTTTACTTGTACTTATTAAAGTTACTCCATTATCATCTTTCGGGAATAATCTTATTTTTCCTCTACGAACTAATTTTCTATCTTTGATTTTTAAACGTTATTTAGCACGTTATTTTTACTTTTTACCATAAGTTTCATTTAATGGGTTGTTCGGAAAGTAATAAAATTAAATTTTTTTGTGAAAATGAAAGACAATTTTCGTATAATAAACAAATATTTTATTAAATTACATATTGGTCATTTTGGACCAATCAATTTGGTCAAATGGTCTTTTGCCATCTTTCTGGTAGTAGCATGATTCCATGCTCATAAAATTTTTGGTCTTTGCTGGCAAAAAACTGATCGAGTTGGTTTTTGACCTGCTCATTTGAAATGAAGATTTTATCGTTTAAAAAATTTTGCAGTGATCGGAACAAATAATAATCTGAAGGTGCCAGATCTGAAGAATATGGTGAGTGTGACATTGTATCCTATTCAAGCTGTAAAAGCTTTTGGCGAGTGACTAAACTTGTATGAAGTCTCGCATTATCTTGAAGGAACTCTACACCTTTTCTGTTGATTAATTCTGGCCTTTTCTGTTAAAGTGCATCATTCAGTTTGTCCAGCTGATGACAGTAGACTTCCGAATTAATTGTTGTGTTATCCGATAAAATCTCAAAAAAAGAACGATTCCTTTAAAATCTCACCAAACAGACAGCATCACCTTTTTTTGATGGATATTGGCTTTGGAAATGATTTGAGCAGGTTCATCTTTTTTGCTCCATGATCTCTTGCTTTTGACATTGTTATATACAATCCATTTTTCGTCCCCAGTAATGATGCGTTTCAAAAATGGATCATTTTCGTGACGATTGAGAAACGAATCACAAACGTCAACGCGACGACACAAATTTCTTTCCATGAGAACATGGGCAACCCATATATCGAGCTTCAAGGTTAAACCCAGGTCTTTCAAGTGGTCATAAACAGTTGAACTTGATAAATTTAAACTCTCACCGATCTCACGTGTTGTTATTCGCCGGTTTGCATCGACTAATGCCTTTATCGTGTCTTTATCAGCTTCAACCGGTCTTCCAGAACGTGGTGCATCTTCGACATCAAAATTGCTGGATCAAAATTTTGCAAACCAGTTCTAGCACTGACATATTGTCAACACATTTTCTCCATACACATCGGTTAATTTCTTTCTGGCTTGAACAGCATTTTTACCTTTTCTATAGTAAAGAAGTAAAATATGACGAAAGTGCTGCTTATTGGTCTCCATATTTAAAAGGGCACCAAACAAAAACTACTGCGTAGAATGAATTGGACTTTTTCATACACAAGCCTTGCTATATCAGCTCTCAAAACATATAATGATTATGCGGCTTAAGTGTGAAGTTGGGTGCAAAAAAATACAATTAAATCTTCTGTCGGGAAAAAAACGAAATTACTTTCCGAACAACCCAATATTATTTTCCTACACACCTCGTATACATTCCATTACAGCGTCATATCATACATGGAATTCTCAATAAATTTACATTTTTATTCAAGGTTACTTAAAATATATAACAAAGTTCATCAATTTTCGGACGTACTTGATGTATTTTCTACAACCGAATGGCATTTTACGAATGAAAGATGGGAGGAACTGTTAAAAAAATTAACAATGGAAGATCGCCAATTGTTTTTCTGTGACATAAAGGAACTAATATGGGATACTTTTTTTAAAAATTATATGTTAGGGATAAGATTATACGTCTTAAAGGATCCTATTGAAACGCTTCCACAAGCACGTATAAAATGGCGAAGGTATTTTCTTTCTTATCTTTTATTTAACTTCATTATTTATCTGTGACAATGATCTTAGAATGATACATTTATTTGTTGAATTTTCAAGGCTTTACTGGATTCATCAAACATTGAAACTTATTATCGCCTCTGTTTTTTTAATGGTAATATGGACTATAATTTTGAGACTATTTGCAATTATTGACTATGCGTAAAATTAACACAGTGATATCAATTATGGCAACCGAAAAAAAAAATCGTAACTGATACGTTTTGCCAAAATAAAAAAATTAAAGATCTGTTTTATTAAATGCATCCATAATAAATGAGATCATTTATGGGATAAAGATACAATTAATATGGGGAAAAATGCATTTTTGTTTTCGTAAAATTTCATATGGATGTTGATATTTGATTTTCTTTCTCTTTTGTTATTTATTAAATTACTTACTTGTAAAAAGTAAAATAAATGTAAAAAAAAGGCTTAATTTTTATCTTTTGTATGTTTTCATTTTGAACGATACAACAGACTTCGATCAAAACCTTACTAAATACATATTTTTGAAAGACAATATATTACGATCATATTGCACTTTGACATTTACTGGGAAGAAACGAAAATTAGTATGAAATAAAAAGTTCAATAATTGAGCGTCGGATTCAACGTCTATATCGTTGTAATCACTATAAAATCTTCATTCTTTTGTTTTCTTTTATTTTTCTTTTTGGAATGCGCTCGAATGCAATAGTCTGGATTTTCAAAAATCCTACAAAAATATCAATTTTTAATTTTTGAATTTCGAGTCATAAATCGTTGCATATCGATAGGATTAAAGATGAGATGAGACCAATTGTTTGTATCTGTCTTTACAGTTCAATGCAAGAATAAGAAATATGCTGGAAAGAATAGAAATTTCCTGTAAAAGTGAAGTACAATATAAACATCTATTTAAAAAAATAGAATACTGTATATATATAATTGAATTGAATTATCATATATTCTTATATTACAAATATATTTTATATTATTTATATTATTATATATTATTATTAAATATTAAATAAATATATTTATATTTATTATAAAATTATCATGTATTTTTATTATTATTTTATTTATTATTTTTATTTATTAATTTTTTATTATTATGTTTATTTATTATTTTTTTAGATTATTACTAGAATTATTATTAGTATTATTATTAGAATTATTATCTGATCGGTCTTTTTTTTTGTTTTTGTTTCTTAATTATCAATCAATTTAATTATAAATAATTTATCAATTAACATATATAAATATTGAAATCTCGAGTGTAATTAAAAACATACGAAGTAAATTAATTGATTTTTCTTTGACACTTATTACTAATAATCCTATCGATTTAATTATTGAAAATAATATTAACGAGATAAGGACAACGAGATGGGGGAGCATTTCCAGTTAGAAATTATATTTCATTTGTCTTGTATCATATATATAAGAAAAAAAAAAGAAAATTTAATACGATCACATATTATAGTGAATAACATTAACAATAATAATCACTTCGAAATGATATTAACGTAATTTATTTTATATCCATCATTGTCTATTTCGTTATATTAAATTTTCTGTCTTGTTCATATTGCCGAAAAATAATATTGAAAATAAATAGATAAGACTCATATGTGTTTGGTATCTTTGATATAAAACTCTACGCATTTTGATCTCTAAACACTTCGTTTTTAATAAACATTTTTCGAACATATCTTCGAGTTATTTGATTTCAAGTGAAGATACGTTACTGCCATTTATTTTTATTTAATCTACTGAAAGGTTTAAAAAATTTGGAAATTCCAATTCTTTTTTTTTCTTGCAAAAATACGATATATATATATATATATGTATATGTATATATATACATATATATATATATATATATATATATATATATATATATATATATATATTGGGTCGTTCGGAAAGTCATTTCGTTTTTTTTTTTGTGAAAATGAAAGATAATTTTCGTATAATGAACAAATATTTTATTAAATTATATATTGGCCATTCTGGTCCAATACCTTTTGCCATCTTTCTGGTAATAACATGATTCCACGCTCATAAAATTTTTGGTCTTTACTGGCAAAAAACTGATCGAGGTGGTTTTTGACCACCTCGTTTGAAGTGAAGATTTTACCGTCTAAAAAATTTTGCAGTGATCAGAACAAATAATAATCCGAAGGTGCCAGATCTGAAGAATATGGTGAGTGTGACATTGTATCCTATTCAAGCTGTAAAAGCTTTTGGCGAGTGACCAAACTTGTATGAAGCCTCGCATTATCTTGGTTGAACACTACACTTTTTATGTTGATTAATTCTGGTCTTTTCTGTTGAAATGCATCATTCAGTTTGTCCAGCTGATGACAGTAGACTTTTGAATTAATTGTTGTGTTATCCGAAAAAATCTCAAAAAAAGAACGATTCCTTTAAAATCTCACCAAACAGACAGCATCACCTTTTTTTGATGGATATTGGCTTTGGAAATGATTTGAGCAGGTTCATCTTTTTTGCTCCATGATCTCTTGCTTTTGACATTGTTATATACAATCCATTTTTCATCCCCAGTAATGATGCGTTTCAAAAATGGATCATTTTCGTGACGATTGAGAAACGAATCACAAACGTCAACGCGACGACACAAATTTCTTTCCATGAGAACATGGGAAACCCATATATCGAGCTTCAAGGTTAAACCCAGGTCTTTCAAGTGGTCATAAACAGTTGAACTTGATAAATTTAAACTCTTACCGATCTCACGTGTTGTTATTTGCTAGTTTGGATCAACTAATGCCTTTATCATGTCTTTATCAGCTTTAACCGGCCTTCCAGAACGTGGTGCATCTTCGACATAAAAATTGCCGGATCAGAATTTTGCAAACCAATTCTGGTACTGGCGTACTGTCAACACTTCTTCTCCATACATCTCGGTTAATTTCTTTCTGGCTTAAACAGCATTTTCACCTTTTCTATAGTAAAAAAGTAAAATATGACGAAAATGCTGCTTATTGGTCTCCATATTTAAAAGGGCATCAACCAAAAACTAATGCGTAGAATCAATTGGACTTTTTCATACACAAGCCTTGCTATATCAGCTCTCAAAACATATAATGATTATACGGCTTAAGTGTGAAGTTGGGTTCAAAAAAATACAATTAAATCTTCTGTCGGGAAAAAAACGAAATTACTTTCCGAACAATCCGAATATATATATATATATAACATATAACACATATATATACATATATATATATATATATATATATATATATATATATATATATATAACACTCACTCGCACGCGTGTGCACACAACATTTATATATGGCAATCTCGTCATTGTTTGTTCTTCATATTTTATTTACATGAATTATGCCCAACGATCATTTCGTTAATATTCCAAAACATAATAGCATTATAATTCTATAGCATTCTACATGGGTAATTGAATATCAAAAGTAATTAATTATCACGGACAGTATAGCTGCAACGAATAATATATTTTTATGATTGAAAATGTTCGTTATCAGCGTGATCATTCGAATATAAAACAAATTAGTTCATACGATTCATAGTTTTTTTTTTAATACTTTTTCAATTTTATAGATTATTCTTATTTATTTATTTTTTCTTTTTAATATAAATACTCGTTAAAAAGGTTTGTTAAACATAAATAATTCATTGACCTTTATAGCATATGATATTTCACGTGATAATATTTTATCTTGTAAATAATATGGATATTTATTTGAAATACTGCGATCGAATCTGTTTTATAAAACCAAATGTAAAAAGTAATAAATAATAATAAAAGTCTCTAAAAACGTTAGATTAAAAAAACAAATAAAAAATAATAAAATGCACTATATAGTATATATAATATATAATATACACTGAACTATGTATATTGAACTATAAACGGTGCGTAAGGGATTAATTATTTTAAAAAATTCTCGTGGATCATCGCGTTAAGGTTAACGTTGAATATCGGGCATTGAGATAAACAAAATTATCCGATAATTAGTAAAATCTAATTAAAAGAACGTTTGAAAAGAAAAAGTAAAAAAACGAAAATTTTGCGTGATAGAGAAGAAAGTGTAAAATAGAAATGATAGAAATAAGACGATGAAAAAAATTATAGGCTTGTATATTTGCAGATCAATCTGAGAAATTAGAATAATAGATGTCCTGACGAAAGACGATAAAGGAAAAGTGATTGTTAATGAAATTATCAATCGAAAATTTTGAAAAATTCACGCCCATACGTGAATATTTTACGATAATCAAATTCTTTTTCTAATCGGTGAAAATGGATTTATGATTAAAATATCATTCTTCGAAAAAATGTTTGTAGGATTCCTAGAGTGCATTTATCTTTTGATACGACCGAAAAAATATTCTTTCTAACGGTCAATACATTATACTAATAGAGTTGTAAATTGAATTAAGCCTTCTTTGTGAATTACTTATTATTTGCTATGGAGCGAAAAATTAACGAAAGATTAAAGTGTACATTATATACTGGTAATCATACTAATATTTAACATTTACTAAATAAATTAAACAATAAAACAAATATTTTCTATTAAGAGAAATCTTTTGTATTTTCTATTATTCTCTTTACTATTCTCTAATTACAAAGCAAAAATCACTCCTTTCGTACGGAGCAAAATCAGTTAATATTTTTAATCGGACGCTTTATTCGATTAAAATTTAAATCGAACTATAAAATACCATGGCGTAGGAAAATGAGGTTTTCATAAACTGTAATAAAAGATTTCGATTAATAAAAAGTTCCTTTATTATCATAGTTCGTATCTATAAAATTTATTTTACCGTGCCAAAAAGATAATGGGATAATACGATTACTCCTTTAACAGAAAGATTGCATGGCATCATGCTCTTCATTATCATAAATAGTAAAATTTTTTGCGTTTTCAAAGATAACGTGTAAAATGGAATTTGGCATCTATAAAGATTAATTCATCAATTATATTTTAATGAATTAGTCATCTAATTAAAGTAAACTTAATGCAATACAGACAATTTTATATATATTTCGGCGTGATGATCTATCAATTTTTGTCCAAGGTAATGATAAATGTATATTACAAACATAGATCCAAAGATATAATTACTCTTTTGTAATACTTCGCTCATATTAATAGTAAAGGAAAGTATCTGAAAAAACTAAACAAACGCGCTTACTTTATTATAATTATAGAAATTCTGAAGGAAAAGTATTTCTCTCTTTTTTTATTATATTTTTCAAACAAATGTCTACATTACTTACGTAAATATAATTTAAGATAATCACAAACATTGTGAATATCGCCTCGAACAGACAAATTCTCCCATGATAAAGTTTTACCAAATTGACGAAACTTAAAGAGCGAAAAGAAATAAAAAGAATAGAGTAATTTTAAGGAAAAAGAAGAGAGACATGCAATAATATTATTATTCAAAATTGGCACATGTGCGAATAAATTAAGTAGAATACAGTTTCGTGAAATTCGTTACAAACTCGATGACGTTGTCGTAGGATTTTATGATACCGATGATCCACTCATACTCTTCGTTATAATTGATAAAATTGTATGTATGATAGAAATTATGCGATTTCCTTTTATATCCTTTCTCTATCTTCCATCTAAGTGAAAAAAAGGAATAGATTTAAATTATAAAGAAGAGAAAATTAAATTTCGACTGGAAAATATTTTTTAATATTTGTTGTCAAAAAAGATTGTATATATATATATATACATATATATTTTATAATATATCGTCGGAAATGATTACTTACGTGACGATATTGAAAAGAGCGCAGCTATGCTGTACAAATGATACGAATATAGAACAATGTGCTATTCCAATCGTGCTTAAGACGATTATGCATGCGTATTCGTTGAATAGTGCGAAATAGAAATTCGATTGATCTTTCAAAAAGTAATCAATAGAAATTGGTAATATTAATTCGGTTTCATCCAGTACATCAAAGATATATAAAATAACATGTATCACGGATGGTAGCATTAGAATCGTAATATACATATAAAAAGCAACTGAAATAATAGAACGTTAATTTAATTTAATTATTATAAACATATAAAGTAACTTCAATAATGTATATTCTTTTTCTCTATTTTTTTTTTTTACTTGCGATTAATATTGTACACATTCTGCCTAGATTAGCATATATTTTTAATATCATCAATTCAGACTTCATCGTCATATTATTCCAATCTGATTTAATACGAAATAGAATTGCCTTTATCTGAAAGTATTACGATATATTGTATCCTTGCATGTTTATTTGTCTGATTTAAATAAAATAATTATGCCGAATACGAACGATTTTAACTTTCGATAAAAAGTTGTAATATGTTAATGAAAAGAAAATACTAGGCAAAGCCGTTTCCAATAATTTCGTGATAGGATCTATCTTCAGTTCCGACAAGATGAGCATACAAACCTAAAGTACATTAAGCAATCTTGATCTAACTTGTTCTAATCACATGTTAGTATAATTATATATCAGAAAGTGATTTACCTGTGAAAATGATGCTACTGCTATGATAAGATTGAAACAATAAATGTGAATCATTTGACACGAAGATGTTTTATAAGGCGAAATGCCAATTAATTTAAAGAATAAAATATTATAAATATAGTACTCATTTAAGAAATACTTCTTGTCTTCCGGAGACATATTGGTAACTCATACAGCGCATTAATTTCGATTGGCTTCTAACCCATGCCGTTTTCTATATCAAATATTCTAAATATCCCTTCTAAATGAATTTTTAAAATAATAGATGTAAGCGTGGATTTCTAACAATTGTCTCTAAGAGCAGAAATTTTTTTTCCCGCAGCAATAATTCATGTAATATTTATTACATATGATACGTTTCTCCCCTCTTAGTCCAATTGTGCGTGTATAACTAAATAGATTTTTCCTTCTAACTATTAAGTTATTATTTGTCATTTACTCCTTATATGGTCAATTATTTTCTCCCTTCTACGATGGACATGCGCGTTGCCTACGCAGGCACTTCACCATTTCCTTCTCTCTCAGTATGATTTCACTTTTCAAAGGAAAGACATGGGGGAGATGTAACTATTATTTTGTAGTGTCTATTGGACATATAAAAAAAATTGTATAGTGACAATTATTATCTCCTCAACATCAGCCAATATTGATTTATATGAACGTAACTATGATAGTTGGCACCAATATAATAACAAAAATTTACTACTTATTTTATAGGCAAGTAATTGTTCCGAAATAATTCTTCATTATTTCTTATAAATAAGTGGACATTATATGTTGTTATAAATGTTGTTCTATATCTGTCCTTTTAGAAATTTTTTTTTTATTTCATATAAATATATATACAAATATATATATATATATATATTTATTTTTTTATTTATTAAGTATATAAGCAGATATATTTATAATCCATTGAGTACGATGTAATAAAATTTGTAGCTTCCTGAAAGAATGTTCTTTATATAAAATTCGTATCGTCGTTGGAATTACATTGCAATAGAAATATAGCCTCTTGTAGAATTTTTCGTTATACGTTTCTTTCTCCAATTCTTGTATGTATTAATCAAATAGTTTAGGACTACACCTAGTAATCAATATCTTTCGGCACCAACAGGTAAGCAGATCACCATTTGTTGATTGTTGTCTTTCGTTTGGGACGAGTCTGTATTCGTACAGTATATATATGAGAATAATTTTCAGCAATATAACTAATATTTATCCCATGAATTTTGAGTATTTAAAAAATTTTGATTTCCTTAAATTATATTATTGAAATGTTGTAAAACATGCTTTGGTATTTTAAATGAAATACATGAATCAAAAAAAAATATTTTTTTGTATAAATGTTTATATATCAATTATGTTGCGATTATAAATTATTCAATCAGATTGTGTTATTTTTTATCGTAAGATATAATCTGAGGATACATATCTATAAACTCATCGGTACGAATTAATATCTATAGGTAAGTCTGTCTTATTATTGATGATTGATATTGTTTAGTTTTTACCAATAGGTGATTTTACCCGTAGAAAAGATTTTTTCTTTACCATCAGTCAATTTCGCAGGTAAAATAGATATTTATGTTATCTTTGTAAAGTAGATCGTTACCTTATCGTGAATCAATAGAAAATAAATTGTTATCGGTTGATATTTGAAGGAAATATGTTATTTACTACATATAAACAGATGGTATATTGAAGTTATCTTACGCATAGTTATTTTTCATTACGATTATTTATAAATATTTTATTTAGGTAATTGCTATAGAATTTTCCGGATTTTTTTTTTCTTCCGAAATATATTGCCTCTTTATATTGTTGTGCATTTTACATTATTTTGCATATATAAACATATCATATTTTACTTTAATTTAATAATACATAACTGATACTATATTTGTTAATAATATACTTGATACATAATTATTTTTTCATGATTATTCGAATCGAGAATTTGATTCGTTGATTGAATATATAACCTCATTTTTTTTTAACCAATCATGCCTCGAATTAAACGATAAAAAGAATATTCCCATTCTTCTGATTTTTTATGATATATCGATTCCGGCATTATTCCAATTCTAGAAATGGTGATTATTATAATATTATAAAGGAATTAATATCCTCATCGAAATTGGATATCGCATCGGTATTGAAGAAACCGACAAAATATTGTATTTTTATTATTATCTCGAAGAAAAAGAAAAAAAGATTCGAATGCTTTGAATATCAGCATAATTATAACTACTTAAAACACTTAGAAAGCCGATAAAAATTCTGAAAAAAAAATCAGCAAATTAAATGAGATGAGGTTTTAATAGAATCAATCCAATAGAAAAATTATTGAGTCCATTATTTTGGTTAATAATTTTTACAGTTTCAAATGAAAAATTACAAGCAATTAATATTTTTCACATCTTCAAATAAAACATCACTTGTGATTAATAATTTTCACACTATAAGATAAAAAATCGATATCGGTTAATAGTTTTTACACTTTCGAATGAAAAATCACTTGCAATTATTAGTTTTCAAACTTTCAGATAAAAAATCAATTTCGGTTAATATTTACAACGAATTATTTTTTTAAAGAATAATAATATTTCTTAATAAAATCAGAGAACACTATTCCAATCTTAACGCATGATTTTATGGAATAACTTCGATATGGCTGCTTCTTTTCACTTTTTTAGTCAAACAAGTACCTTAATCTCCTGTAAAATTCTAATCAAAAAATTTGATGATTCTCTTACTATTCATCCGATCGCTTTCTAACTTCTGATCATCTGAGTTTCTCTACTTATACTTTCTAAAGTTACTTCATGTATTTCACTATCACCTTTCGGGATAATCTTATTTTTCCTCTTCGAACTGATTTTTTATCTATGATCCTTAAAGTTAGTACGTATTTTGAATTTTCATTATATATTTTATTGTTTTTCCTATACGTCGTATGCCTTCCTTTACAGCGCCAGTTGATGCATGAAATTCTCAATAAATTTACATTTTCGTTCAAAATTATTCAAAATGTATAAAAATATTCACAAGTTATCTGGCGTCCTGATTATGTTTTCTGCAACCAAATGGCAGTTTAAAAATGAAGTATAGGAAAGAAGATAACAATGGAAGATTAGGATATTTTTCAATGAAAAGTATTCTTAGGGATAAGAATACATAATTTAAAGGATATCATTGAAACGCTGCCTTAATATCGTATAAAATTGTAAAGTTATCTCCATTCTTGTCATTTAGATAATTTCATTGTTTGCTTATCATTGGCAATGTCTTTCGAATGACATAGTTACTTTTCGAATTTTCATTGCTTATCTGGAAGAATCGAACATTGGAACTTTTTATTATTTCTGTCTTTCTTAAAGTGACTTCAAACATGCCGGCAGAGAATGAAAAATTGATAATCATAATTTTCATGTTGTGACAGAGTAGAATAATCTCTTTTATTAAGCACATACATCTTAAACGAGAACGTGGCTATGATAGTGATAAAGATACAATTTTTCTTCGTAAAATTTCTCATTGGTATTGGTGTTTGATTTTCTTTCTTTTTTCTTACTTATTAAAGTATTTATTTTTAAAAAGAAAAATAAATTTAGAGAGACATTCTTGGACTTTTGCTTTTATTCTTTTTTTTTCGTTCTGAACGATACCACAGATTTCGATCAAAACCTTGCTGCATCTATATTTTTGAGAGACGATGTATCGCTATCATGCACACTGATATTTGAAGTGTAGGAATGCAAACTAGAATGATATAAAAAATTCAATAATAGAGTGTCAATCGAGTATATCGATGTGATCATTATAAAATGTGCATTCTTATCTTTTTCTTTTCTCTTTTAAAATGGCCGAACTTTGTAGTACCAAATATCAAAAATCTAAAAATCACTTTAAAAGTAAAATGTCAAATATCGAGTTAAGTATCGTTGCGTATATTGATAGGATAATATAATTGAACGTTAAATGCTGGAGGGTAGCCAATTGCTTATATCTGACTATAGAGTTCAATGGAATAATAAGAATCATTTGGGCAACCTCTGCTACTGCATTTTGCGGAATGGAAATTTCCTGTTAAAATGAGTACAATTAAAATGTCCATTAAAAAAAAAGGAATACTATATATATATATATGATTTAATTAAATTATCATATATTATTGTTTTATATTTAGTATAAATCTATCATATGTTATATATTTATTATTTATATTATAAATAATATATCTGATTGGTCCTTTTTTGTTTTTGTTTCTTACATTACCAATCAATTAATTTGCAAGCAGTCTATCAATTTTTGTATAAACATCGAAAATTTCAATGTAAATCTGTAAGAGATGAATTATTTAAAAAAATGCTTGTAGCTCATCGGGTTAACGTTGAATGTCGGGCATTGAGATAAACAAAAATATTCGGTAATTATTAAAATCTAATTAAATGAACGTGTGAAAAGAAAAAGTAAAAAAAACGAAAATTTTGCGTGATAGAGAAGAAAGTGTAAAATAGAAATGATAGAAATATGACAAAGAAAAGAATTATAGGCTTGTATATTTGCAGATCAATCTGAGAAATTAGAATAATAGATGTCCTGACGAAAGACGATAAAGGAAAAGTGATTGTTAATGAAATTATCAATCGAAAATTTTGAAAAATTCACGCCCATACGTGAATATTTTACGATAATCAAATTCTTTTTCTAATCGGTGAAAATGGATTTATGATTAAAATATCATTCTTCGAAAAAATGTTTGTAGGATTCCTAGAGTGCATTTATCTTTTGATACGACGAAAAAATATTCTTTCTAACGGTCAATACATTATACTAATAGAGTTGCAAATTGAATTAAGCCTTTTTTGTGAATTACTTATTATTTGCTATGGAGCGAAAATTTAACGAAAGATTAAAGTGTATATTATATACTGGTAATCATACTAATATTTAACATTTACTAAATAAATTAAACAATAAAATAAATATTTTCTATTAAGAGAAATCTTTTGTATTTTCTATTATTCTCTTTACTATTCTCTAATTACAAAGCAAAAATCACTCCTTTCGTACGGAGCAAAATCAGTTAATATTTTTAATCGGACGCTTTATTCGATTAAAATTTACATCGAACTATAAAATACCATGGCGTAGGAAAATGAGGTTTTCATAAACTGTAATAAAAGATTTCGATTAATAAAAAATTCCTTTATTATCGTAGTTAATATCTAGAGAATTTATTTTACCGTGCCAAAAAGATAATGGGATAATACGATCACTCCTTTAACAGAAAGATTGCATGGCATCATGCTTTTCATTATCATAAATAGTAAAAGTTTTTGCGTTTTCAAAGATAACGTATAAAATGGAATTTGGCACCTATAAAGAATAATTCATCAGTTATATTTTAATGAATTAGTCATCTAATTTAAGTAAACTTAGAGCAATACCAACAATTTTATATATATTTCGGTGTGATGATCTATCAATTTTTGTCCAAGGTAATGATAAATGTATATTACGAACATAGATCCAAAGATATAATTAGTCTTTTGTAATACTTCGCTCATATTAATAGTAAAGGAAAGTATCTGAAAAAACTAAAAAAAAACGTTCAAGCTCTTACTTTATTACAATTATAGAAATACTGGAGGAAAAGTATTTCTCTTTTTTTTATTATTTTTTTTTAAACTAAAATCCATGTTACTTACGTAAATATAATTTAGGATAATCAAAAGCATTGCGAATATCGCCTCGAACAGACAAATCCCCTCATGATACAGTTTTACTAAATCGACGAAACTTATGGAACGAAAAGAAATAAAAACAATAGAGTAATTTTAAAAAAGAAGAAAGACATGCAATAATATTATTATTCAAAATTGACATAAGTGCGAATAAATTAAGTAGAATACAGTTTCGTGAAATTCGTTACAAACTCGATGACGTTGTCGTAGGATTTTATGATACCGATGATCCACTCATACTCTTCATCATAATTGATAAAATTGTATGCATGATAGAAATTATGCGAATTCCTTTTATATCCTTTCTCTATCTTCCATCTACGTGAGAAAAAATAAATTGATTTAAATTAGAAGGAAAAGAAAAGTAATTTTTGACTGGCAAATATTTTTTAATATTTGTTGTCAAAAAAGAATATATATACATAAATATATATATATATATATATATATACATATATATATACATATTTCATAATATATCGTCCTAAATGATTACTTACGTGACGATATTGAAAAGAGCGCAGCTATGCTGTATAAATGACACGAATATAGAACAATGTGCTATTCCAATCGTGCTTAAGACGATTAAGCATGCGTATTCGTTGAATAGTGCGAAATAAAAATTCGTTTGATCTTTCAAAAAGTAACCAATAGAAATTGGTAATATTAATTCGGTTTCATCCAGTACATCAAAGATATATAAAATAACATGTATCACGGATGGTAGCATTAGAATCGTAATATACACATAAAAAGCAACTGAAATAATAGAACGTTAATTTAATTTAATTATTATAAACATATAAAGTAACTTCAATAATGTATATTCCTTATCTCTATTTTTTTTTTTTACTTGCGATTAGTATTGTACACATTCTGCCTAGATTAGCATACGTTTTTAATATCATCAATTCAGACTTGTTCGTCACAGTATTCCAATCGGATTTAATACGAAAAAGAATTGCCTTTATCTGAAAGTATTACGATATATTGTATCCTAGAATGTTTATTTATTTCTGATTTAAATAAAATAATTACGCCGAATACGAACGATTTTAACTTTTGTTAAAAAGTTGTAATATGTTAATGCAAAGATAAAACAAGGCAAAGCAGTTTCCAATAATTTCGTGATAGGATCTATCTTCAGTTCCGACAAGATGAGCATACAAACCTAAAGTACACTAAGCAATCTTGGTCTAATTTGTTCTAATCACATATTAGTATAATTATGTATCAGAAAGTGATTTACCTGTAAAGATGATGCTACTGCTATGATAAGATTGATAATACAAATGTGAATCATTTCACACGAAGATGTTTTATAAGGCGAAATGCCTATTAATTTAAAGAATAGAATATTATAAGTATAGTACTCGTTTACGAAATACTTCTCATTTTCCGGAGACATATTGGTAACTCATACAGCGCATTAATTTCGATTGACTTCTAACCCATTACTTTTCATACATCAAATATTCTAAATAACCCTTCTAAATGAATTTTTAAAAAACCTGATGTAAGTCTGCATTTCTAAAAATTGTCTCGAAGGGGCAAAAATTTTTTTTTCCGCAACAATAATTCATGTAATATCTATTGCCTATCATACATTTCTCCCCTTTCAGTCCAATTGTGCGTGTATAACTAAATAGATGTTTCTTTCTAACTATTAAGTTATTATTTGTCATTTACTCTTTACATGGTCGATTATTTTCTCCCTTCTACGATGGACATGCGCGTTGCCTGCGCAGGCACTTCACCATTTCATTCTCTCTCAGTATGATTTCACTTTTCAAAGGAAGGACATGTGGGAGATGTAACTATTATTTTGTAGTGTCTATTGGACATATAAAAAAAATTGTATAGTGACAATTATTATCTCCTCAACATCAGCCAATATTGATTAATATGAACGTAACTATGATAGTTGGCAGAAATATAATAACAAAAATTTACTACTTATTTTATAGGCAAGTAATTGTTCCGAAATATTTCTTCAGTATTTCTTATAAATAAGTGGACATTATATGTTGTTATAAATGTTGTTCTATATCTGTCTTTTTAGAAATTTTTTTTTTATTTTATATAAATATATATACAAATATATATATATATATATTTATTTTTTTATTTATTAAGTATATAAAATATATATTTATAATCCATTGAGTACGATGTAATAAAATTTGTAGCTGCCTGAAAGAATGTTCTTTATATATAATTCGTATCGTCGTTGGAATTACATTGCAATAGAAATATAGCCTCTTGTAGAATTTTTCGTTATACGTTTCTTTCTCCAATTCTTGTGTGTGTTAATCAAATAGTTTAGGACTACACCTAGTAATCAATATCTTTCGGCATCAACAGGTAAGCAAATCATCATTTGTTGATTGTTGTCTTTCGTTTGGGACGAGTCTGTATTCGTACAGTATATATATGAGAATAATTTTCAGCAACATAACTAATATTTATCCCATGAATTTTGAGTATTTAAAAAATTCTGATTTCCTTAAATTATATTATTGAAATGTTGTAAAACATGCTATGGTATTTTAATTGAAATACATGAATCAAAAAAACATATTTTTTTTGTATAATTTGTATAATTTTGTATAATTTTATATAAATGTTTATATATCAATTATGTTGCGATTAGAAATTTTTCAATCAGATTATGTTATTTCTTATCGTTAGATATAATTTGATGATACATATCCATGGACTCATCGGTAGGTATTAATGTTCATTGGTTACACTTTCTTATTATTGATCATTGATATTTTTTTGTCTTTATCTATAGGAGATTTTACCGGCGGAAAAGATTTCTTCCTTACCTTCAGGCAATTTCGCTGGTAAAATAGATATTTTTTTTATCTTTATAAAGTCTTTTGTTACCTTATCGTGAGTTGATAAAAAATTATTTGTTATCGGTTGATATTTGTAAGTATTCGAATATTGGAACATTTTATTATTTCTATCTTTCTTAAAGTGACTGAGAACATTCCAGCAGAGAATGAAAAATAGATATTCATAATTTACATATTGTGAGAGATTAGATTAATCACGGCTGGAATATTGATAAAGATATAATTTTTCTTCGTAAAATTTCTCCTTGGAACTGGTGTTTGATTTTCTTTCTTTTTTTTTACTTATTAAAGTAATTATTTTTGAAAAGAAAAATAAATTTAGAGAAACATTCTTGGTCTTTTACTTTTATTCTTTTTTTTGTTTTGAACGATACCACCGATTTCGATCAAAACCTTGCTGCAATTATATTTTTGAGAGACGATGTATCGCTATCATGCACACTGATATTTGAAGTGTAGGAATGCAAACTAGAATGATATAAAAAATTCAATAATAGAACGTCGTGTCAATTAAGTATATCGATGTGATCACTATAAAATTTGCATTATTATCTTTTTCTTTTCTCTTTTAAAATGGCCGAACATTGTGGTACCAAATATCAAAAATCTAAAAAATCACTTTAAAAGTAAAATGTCAAATATCGAGTTAAGTATCGTTGCGTATATTGATAGGATAATATAATTGAACGTTAAATGCTGGAGGGTAGCCAATTGCTTATATCTGACTATAGAGTTCAATGGAATAATAAGAATCATTTGGGCAACCTCTGCTACTGCATTTTGCGGAATGGAAATTTCCTGTTAAAATGAGTACAATTAAAATGTCCATTAAAGAAAAAGGAATACTATATATATATATATATGATTTAATTAAATTATCATATATTATTGTTTTATATTTAGTATAAATCTATCATATGTTATATATTTATTATTTATATTATAAATAATATATCTGATTGGTCCTTTTTTGTTTTTGTTTCTTACATTACCAATCAATTAATTTGCAAGCAGTCTATCAATTTTTGTATAAACATCGAAAATTTCAATGTAAATCTGTAAGAGATGAATTATTTAAAAAAATGCTTGTAGCTCATCGGGTTAACGTTGAATGTCGGGCATTGAGATAAACAAAAATATTCGGTAATTATTAAAATCTAATTAAATGAACGTGTGAAAAGAAAAAGTAAAAAAAACGAAAATTTTGCGTGATAGAGAAGAAAGTGTAAAATAGAACTGATAGAAATATGACAAAGAAAAAAATTATAGGCTTGTATATTTGCAGATCAATCTGAGAAATTAGAATAATAGAAGTCCTGACGAAAGACGATAAAGGAAAAGTGATTGTTAATGAAATCATCAATCGAAAATTTTGAAAAATTCACGCCCATACGTGAATATTTTACGATAATCAAATTCTTTTTCTCATCGGTGAAAATGGATTTATAATTAAAATATCATTCTTTGAAAAAATGTTTGTAGGATTCCTAGAGTGCATTTATCTTTTGATACGACGAAAAAATATTCTTTCTAACGGTCAATACATTATACTAATAGAGTTGCAAATTGAATTAAGCCTTTTTTGTGAATTACTTATTATTTGCTATGGAGCGAAAAATTAACGAAAGATTAAAGTGTACATTATATACTGATAATCATACTAATATTTAACATTTACTAAATAAATTAAACAACAAAATAAATATTTTCTATTAAGAGAAATCTTTTGTATTTTCTATTATTCTCTTTACTATTCTCTAATTACAAAGTAAAAATCACTCCTTTCGTACGGAGCAAAATCAGTTAATATTTTTAATCGGACGCTTTATTCGATTAAAATTTACATCGAACTATAAAATACCATGGCGTAGGAAAATGAGGTTTTCATAAACTGTAATAAAAGATTTCGATTAATAAAAAATTCCTTTATTATCGTAGTTAATATCTAAAGAATTTATTTTACCGTGCCAAAAAGATAATGGGATAATACGATCACTCCTTTAACAGAAAGATTGCATGGCATCATGCTTTTCATTATCATAAATAGTAAAAGTTTTTGCGTTTTCAAAGATAACGTATAAAATGGAATTTGGCACCTATAAAGAATAATTCATCAGTTATATTTTAATGAATTAGTCATCTAATTTAAGTAAACTTAGAGCAATACCAACAATTTTATATATATTTCGGTGTGATGATCTATCAATTTTTGTCCAAGGTAATGATAAATGTATATTACGAACATAGATCCAAAGATATAATTAGTCTTTTGTAATACTTCGCTCATATTAATAGTAAAGGAAAGTATCTGAAAAAACTAAAAAAAAACGTTCAAGCTCTTACTTTATTACAATTATAGAAATACTGGAGGAAAAGTATTTCTCTTTTTTTTATTATTTTTTTTTAAACTAAAATCCATGTTACTTACGTAAATATAATTTAGGATAATCAAAAGCATTGCGAATATCGCCTCGAACAGACAAATCCCCTCATGATACAGTTTTACTAAATCGACGAAACTTATGGAACGAAAAGAAATAAAAACAATAGAGTAATTTTAAAAAAGAAGAAAGACATGCAATAATATTATTATTCAAAATTGACATAAGTGCGAATAAATTAAGTAGAATACAGTTTCGTGAAATTCGTTACAAACTCGATGACGTTGTCGTAGGATTTTATGATACCGATGATCCACTCATACTCTTCATCATAATTGATAAAATTGTATGCATGATAGAAATTATGCGAATTCCTTTTATATCCTTTCTCTATCTTCCATCTACGTGAGAAAAAATAAATTGATTTAAATTAGAAGGAAAAGAAAAGTAATTTTTGACTGGCAAATATTTTTTAATATTTGTTGTCAAAAAAGAATATATATACATAAATATATATATATATATATATATATATACATATATATATACATATTTCATAATATATCGTCCTAAATGATTACTTACGTGACGATATTGAAAAGAGCGCAGCTATGCTGTATAAATGACACGAATATAGAACAATGTGCTATTCCAATCGTGCTTAAGACGATTAAGCATGCGTATTCGTTGAATAGTGCGAAATAAAAATTCGTTTGATCTTTCAAAAAGTAACCAATAGAAATTGGTAATATTAATTCGGTTTCATCCAGTACATCAAAGATATATAAAATAACATGTATCACGGATGGTAGCATTAGAATCGTAATATACACATAAAAAGCAACTGAAATAATAGAACGTTAATTTAATTTAATTATTATAAACATATAAAGTAACTTCAATAATGTATATTCCTTATCTCTATTTTTTTTTTTTACTTGCGATTAGTATTGTACACATTCTGCCTAGATTAGCATACGTTTTTAATATCATCAATTCAGACTTGTTCGTCACAGTATTCCAATCGGATTTAATACGAAAAAGAATTGCCTTTATCTGAAAGTATTACGATATATTGTATCCTAGAATGTTTATTTATTTCTGATTTAAATAAAATAATTACGCCGAATACGAACGATTTTAACTTTTGTTAAAAAGTTGTAATATGTTAATGCAAAGATAAAACAAGGCAAAGCAGTTTCCAATAATTTCGTGATAGGATCTATCTTCAGTTCCGACAAGATGAGCATACAAACCTAAAGTACACTAAGCAATCTTGGTCTAATTTGTTCTAATCACATATTAGTATAATTATGTATCAGAAAGTGATTTACCTGTAAAGATGATGCTACTGCTATGATAAGATTGATAATACAAATGTGAATCATTTCACACGAAGATGTTTTATAAGGCGAAATGCCTATTAATTTAAAGAATAGAATATTATAAGTATAGTACTCGTTTACGAAATACTTCTCATTTTCCGGAGACATATTGGTAACTCATACAGCGCATTAATTTCGATTGACTTCTAACCCATTACTTTTCATACATCAAATATTCTAAATAACCCTTCTAAATGAATTTTTAAAAAACCTGATGTAAGTCTGCATTTCTAAAAATTGTCTCGAAGGGGCAAAAATTTTTTTTTCCGCAACAATAATTCATGTAATATCTATTGCCTATCATACATTTCTCCCCTTTCAGTCCAATTGTGCGTGTATAACTAAATAGATGTTTCTTTCTAACTATTAAGTTATTATTTGTCATTTACTCTTTACATGGTCGATTATTTTCTCCCTTCTACGATGGACATGCGCGTTGCCTGCGCAGGCACTTCACCATTTCATTCTCTCTCAGTATGATTTCACTTTTCAAAGGAAGGACATGTGGGAGATGTAACTATTATTTTGTAGTGTCTATTGGACATATAAAAAAAATTGTATAGTGACAATTATTATCTCCTCAACATCAGCCAATATTGATTAATATGAACGTAACTATGATAGTTGGCAGAAATATAATAACAAAAATTTACTACTTATTTTATAGGCAAGTAATTGTTCCGAAATATTTCTTCAGTATTTCTTATAAATAAGTGGACATTATATGTTGTTATAAATGTTGTTCTATATCTGTCTTTTTAGAAATTTTTTTTTTATTTTATATAAATATATATACAAATATATATATATATATATTTATTTTTTTATTTATTAAGTATATAAAATATATATTTATAATCCATTGAGTACGATGTAATAAAATTTGTAGCTGCCTGAAAGAATGTTCTTTATATATAATTCGTATCGTCGTTGGAATTACATTGCAATAGAAATATAGCCTCTTGTAGAATTTTTCGTTATACGTTTCTTTCTCCAATTCTTGTGTGTGTTAATCAAATAGTTTAGGACTACACCTAGTAATCAATATCTTTCGGCACCAACAGGTAAGCAGATCACCATTTGTTGATTGTTGTCTTTCGTTTGGGACGAGTCTGTATTCGTACAGTATATATATGAGAATAATTTTCAGCAACATAATAGATATTTGTTCGATGAATTTTGTGTATTTAAAAAATTCTGATTTCCTTAAATTATATTATTGAAATGTTGTAAAACATGCTATGGTATTTTAATTGAAATACATGATTCAAAATAACATGTTTTTTTGTATAATTTTATATAAATGTTTATATATCAATTATGTTGCGATTAGAAATTTTTCAATCAGATTATGTTATTTCTTATCGTCAGAAATAATCTGAGGATACATTTCTATAGACTCATCAGTAGGTATTGATGTTTATAGATTGTAATATCTTATTATTGATCATTGATATTGGTATCGTCTTTATCTATACGTGATTTTACCGGCGGAAAAGATTTCTTCCTTACCTTCAGGCAATTTCGCTGGTAAAATAGATATTTTTTTTATCTTTATACGGTCTTTTGTTACCTTATCATGAGTTGATAAAAAATTATTTGTTATCAGTTGATATTTGTAAGTATTCGAATATTGGAACATTTTATTATTTCTATCTTTCTTAAAGTGACTGAGAACATTCCAGCAGAGAATGAAAAATTGATATTCATAATTTACATATTGTGAGTGATTAGATTAATCTGGGCTGGAATAGTGATAAAGATACAATTTTTCTTCGTAAAATTTCTCCTTGGTATTGGTGTTTGATTTTCTTTCTTTTTTTTTACTTATTAAAGTAATTATTTTTGAAAAGAAAAATAAATTTAGAGAAACATTCTTGGTCTTTTACTTTTATTCTTTTTTTTGTTTTGAATGATAACACAGGTTTCGATCAAAACCTTGCTGCAACTATATTTTTGAGAGACGACGTATCGCTATCATGCATACTGATATTTGAAGTGTAGGAATGCAAACTAGAATGATATAAAAAATTCAATAATAGAACGTCGTGTCAATTAAGTATATCGATGTGATCACTATAAAATTTGCATTATTATCTTTTTCTTTTCTCTTTTAAAATGGCCGAACATTGTGGTACCAAATATCAAAAATCTAAAAATCACTTTAAAAGTAAATTGTCAAATATCGAGTTAAGTATCGTTGCGTATATTGATAGGATAATATTATTGAACGTTAAATGCTGGAGGGTAGCCAATTGCTTATATCTGACTATAGAGTTCAATGGAATAATAAGAATCATTTGGGCAACCTCTGCTACTGCATTTTGCGGAATGGAAATTTCCTGTTAAAATAAGTGCAATATAAATGTCCATTAAAACAAAAGGAATATTATATATATACATATATATATATATATATATATATATATATATTTATATTAATATATATATGATTTAATTAAATTATCATATATTATTGTTTTTTATTTACTATAAAACTCTCATATGTTATTTATTTATTATTTATATTATAAGTAATATATCTGATTAGTCCTTTTCTTGTTTTTGTTTCTTATATCATCATTCAATTTAATTATAAGCTGTTTATCAATTTTTGTGTAAACATCGAAATTTCGAGTGTTATTATATTTTCACGAAGCCTATCAGGTGACTCTTCTTGGATACTCCCTATTAGTAATCCTATTGAATTAATTTTTGAAATAGTATTAGGTGGATTGGAAAGTTATGTCGTTTCTGTGCATGTCGATATTTGATTGTGATTAAAAATAAAAACTTGTTAAAAATTTATTCGTTTGAATTTAATTTAAAAAAGCGACATTACTTTCCGGTCCACCTAATATTAACAGTAATGTCATATATGACGAGGTTTCTTCGAAATAAAGCTTTACAAATTTTGATCTCTCAATTCTCCGTTTATAAAAAAAACATTTTTCGAACACATCATCGAGTTATCTAATTTCAAGTGATGATATATTACGGCAATTTATTTGAATTTAATTTATTGAATGGTTTCCAGATCGTTTCAAAAATTATCCATTTTCCGTTTCTTTCCTACATATTTTGTTTTTTTTTATCTGAGACACACATTCTTTATAATGATAAAGTTTTGCATGCAAAAAAATAAACAAATAAATATATTTTAATCCACTGTAAATTACGCCAATGGTTTAACAAAGTATCTTTGTATTTAGAAGGGAGAAAAAAAAGAAAAATAAACGTCGCCATTAAGATTACCTTGAAAGCTTCACACTATATAAAAAATATTGAATCCAAGGACATTTTAATTTTATTATGATTAGACGCTATTGAGAGTTACGAATTTCAATTCTTTTTTGCAAAAATACGTTCACTTGAAACTTTCATCATTTAATCAGTTGTTCGGAAAGTAATTTCGTTTTTTTTTTTGTGAAAATGAAAGACAATTTTCGTATAATGAACAAACATTTTATTAAATTATATATTGGCCATTCTGGTCCAATACCTTTTGCCATTTTTCTGGTAGTAGCATGATTCCACGCTCATAAAATTTTTGGTCTTTGCTGGCAAAAAACTGATCGAGGTGGTTTTTGACTTCCTCATTTGAAGTGACGGTTTTACCGTCTAAAAAATTTTGCAGTAACCGGAACAAATAATAAACCGAAGGTGCCAGATCTGGAGAATATGGTGGGTGTGGCATTGTATCCCATTCAAGCTGTAAAAGCTTTTGGCGAGTGACCAAACTTGTATGAGATCTCGCATTATCTTGGAGGAACACTATACCTTTTCTGTTGATTAATTCTGGCCTTTTCTGTTGAAGTGCATCATTCAGTTTGTCCAGCTGATGACAGTAGACTTCCGAATTAATTGTTGTGTTATCCGGTAAAATCTCAAAGAAATAAAAACGATTCCTTTAAAATCTCACCAAACAGACAGCATCACCTATTGATGAATATTGACTTTGGAAATGCTTTGAGCCGGTTCATCTTTTTTGCTCCATGATCTCTTGCGTTTGACATTGTTATATACAACCCAGTTTTCATCCCCAGTAATGATGCGCTTCAAAAATGGATCATTTTCGTGACGTTTGAGAAGCGAATCACAGACGTCAACGCTAAAACACAAATTTCTCTCCGTGAGAACATGGGAAATCCATATACCGAGCTTCGAGTTAAACCCAGGTCTTTCAAGTGGTCATAAACAGTTGAATTTGATAAATTCAACCTCTCACTGATCTCACGTGTTGTTATTCTCCGGTTTGCATCAACTAATGCCTTTATCGTGTCTTTATCAGCTTCAACCGGCCTTCCAGAACGTGGTGCATCTTCGACATCAAAATTGCCGGATCAAAATTTTGCAAACCAGTTCTGCCATTGTCGTACTGTCAACACATCTTCTCCATACACATCAGTTAATTTCTTTCTGGCTTAAACAGCATTTTTACCTTTTCTCTAGTAAAAAAGTAAAATATGACGAAAATGCTGCTTATTGGTCTCCATATTTAAAAGGGCATCAACCAAAAACTACTGTGTAGAATCAATTGGACTTTTTCATACACAAGCCTTGCTATATCAGCTCTCAAAACATATAATGATTATGCGTCTTAAATGTGAAGTTGGGTTCAAAAAAATACAATTAAATCCTCTGTCGGGAAAAAATGAAATTACTTTCCGAACAACCCAATATATATATATATATATATATATATATATATATATATATATATATATATATATATATATGACACTACTCGCACGCGCATGCATACAGACATTTATATGTGGCAATCTCGTTATTGCTTGTTCTTCATATTTTATTCACTCGAATTATGCCCAACGATCATTTCGTTAATATTCCAAAACATAATAGCATTATAATTCTATAGCATTTTAATTAACATTTTAACGTGTAATTGAATATTAATAATAATTATTTGTCACGATTGATTTTACAAATTCATAGTACTTTTTTTTAATACTTTTTCAGTTTTATAAATTATTATTATTTATTTATTATTTTATTTATTTATTATTTTTTTAATATAAATATTTATTAATAATGTTTATTAAATGTAAATAATTCAGTGGCCTTTATAGCGTATGATATTTTACTATCGTATTACTTTATATTATAAGTAATATAGATATTTATTTGTAATATTGAGATCGGATGTGAATATAAAAACTAATGTAAAAAATAATAAATAACAATAAAAATATTTAAAATGTGAGATTAAAATAACAAATAAAAATAAAAAGAAAATGCACTATAATATATATAATATATAATAAAGTGAACTATAATCATCGCGTAATTATTTTAAAAAACACTCGTGACTCGTTACATTAATGTAGTATGACGGCTATAAATTTAACGGAATTATTCAGTAATTAGTAAAATTTAATTACGAGAATGTTTGAAAAAATAAATAAAAGAGAAGGAATAACTCGTGTAAAAGAAAAGAAAGAGAAATAAAAAGTAATGAATGATTGATAAATAGTACAAAGAACAACATTTATGGCGTTTATATTCGCAAATCGATTAGAAGAATTAGAAATAATGAATGTCCTGATAAAATACGACGAAGGAAAAGTGAAGTATATTGGAAAAATCGATAAGAGATTGAAATTGCAAATGAGATTCAAGTCTGTGAAATCGTCAGTTGAAAATATCGAAAAATTCACACCTTTTCAAAAGTTATACTATTGTTAACGTATTTTTTAACCGGTGTAATTGAATTTATGGTTAAATTATTATTGATCGAAAAAATGTTTGAAATTTGTCCAAAGTGCGTTTATTTTTTAATACGTTCGAAAAAATTTTTTTCTAACAGCCGATACATTACACTAATTCATTTGTAAATAGAATTGAGCATTCTTCGTAAAATGATACATTATTCTATTCATAACAAATAATTAACGAAAGAGTCAAATGTAAAATAAATAAGGACAAATATATTAACATTTATTATTTACTAAAAATCTTAAATAAAACAATAAATATTTTCTATAAACAGAAATACTTCGTATTTTCTATTATTATCTATACTTCAGATTACAGAGCAAAAAATCGACACAATCGAACGGAGCAAAATTTAGTTGATATTTATAATCCGATGTATTTATTCGATTAAAATTTAACTCGAATTATAAAACATCAATGCGTATGAAAATGATGCTCTCATAGACTAGAATAAAAGATAATGATTAATAAAAAAGTTTGTTCATTATCATATTCCATATCATTAGAATATATTTTACCGTAGCAAAAAGATCATGGGATAGTACGATCATTCTTTTAACAGAAAGATTACATGGCATCATGCTCTTCATTATCAAGAATAGCAACATTTTTTGTGTTTTCAATGATAATAAATAAAAGGGAATTTGGCATCTGTAAAGATTAATTCATCAGTAATATCCGATTGAATTAATGATCTAATTAAAATATGCTTTGAATAATACCAACAATTTTATATATATTTCGGTGTGATGATTTATTAATTTTTGTCCAAGGTAATGATAAACGTATACAACGAACATAGATCCAAAGATATAATTAGTCTTTTGTAATAATACGTTCTTATTAACCGTAAAAGAAAGAATCTGAAATAACTGGAAAAACAACTGTCCGTGTACATTCAATATCACAATAAAAGATATATTAAAATCAAAATAATATCTACTTTCTTTTCCCTTTTTCTCAAAACGAAAAATAACGTTACTTACATAAATATAATTAAGGATAATGAATAATACCATGAAAAATATCTCGGTCAGATAAATTCTCCCATGATACAGCTTTATTAAATCAACGAAACTTGAAGAGCGAGAAGAAATAAAAACAACAAGAAATTAAAAAAAAGATATATAATAATATTATTCAAAATTAGCTACTCAGCGAATAAATAGCATTTAATACAATTTTGTAAAATTAGAAACGAACTAGATGGCGTTGTCATAGTATTCTATGATGCCTATGAACGACTTATATTCTTTGTCATATTCGCCTAAATGATAGAAATTATTCGAATTCCTTTTATATTCTTCCTCTATCTGCCATCTATATGAAAAAAAAATAATGCAAATTATAATAAAAAAGAAAAGAAATCTTTATGATCGAAAAGTATTTTCTATTTTTTATCAAATGAAATTTATATACATTTCATAATATATCGTCCGAAATGGTTACTTACGCAACGATATTGAACAGAGCGCAGGCATGCTGAACAAATGATACAAATATAGAATAGTGGGTTATTCCTATCGTGCTTAAGACGATTAAGCATGTGTATTCGATGAATAGTGTGAAATAGAAATGCACTTGATCTTTCAAAAAGTAATCAAAAGGAACTGGTAATACTAATTCAGTTACATCCAGTTCACCAAAGATATACAAAATAACACTTATCACGGATGGAAACATTAAAATCATAATATACAAATAAAAGGCAACTGAAATAATAAAATCTTATCTTAATTTAATTAGCATAATCTTATACAGTCACTTTAGTAATGTAGTTTAGTATTCTCTTCGTATTCTTTACTTGCGATTATTATTGTCCACTGTCTGCTACGATTAGCATATTTTTTTAATATCATTAATTCAGGCTCGGATGTTACATTATTCCAATCGGTTTTTATACGAAGAAGAAGTCTCTTTATCTGAAAGTAGTAATATACCATTCTTGAATGTTTAACAATTTATGATTTAACTGAAATATTTATAAAATACAAACGATTGTAACTTTTGATAATAAGTTGTAATAATACAATGTGAAGCTTATAGAAGGCAAAGTCGTTTCCAATATTTTTGTAATAGAATCTACTTTCATCTCTGATGTGAAAAGCAGAAAAAGCTGAAGTATAAGCAGATGTTATTCGTATTTTAATAATCAGTTTTATGATTTGAACTCATCTTCGAGCTATTTGGTTCTAATAACATGTTAGTATAATTATGTGTCAGAATGGGACTTACTTGTGCAAATGATGCCAGTGCTATTATAGTATTGAATAAATAAACGTGAATCATCTGAAACAAGGATGTTTCATAAATAGAAATGCCAACTAATTTTAAGAATCGAATACTGTAAGTATTGTACTCGTTTTCGAAATACAGCTCCTCTTGCAGAAACATCCTAGTAACTCATATGACTTATTAACTTCGACTGAATTTAACCCCATGCCATTTTTTACATGAAGAATTCTAAGTATCCCTCTAAATACATTTTTTACATTTCCCTCCTTTTAGTCCAATTATACGTCTATAACTATACAGAAGTGTATTTTTACCTATTAAGATATTATTTATCATTTACTAATTATATGGTCGATAATTCTTTCCCTTCCACGATAGACATGCGCATTGCGTCCACAGGCACTTCCCCTTTTCATTCTCTCGCAGTATGATTTTACTTCTCGAAGGAAAGACATCTGAGTGCTTGATGTGTTACCATAATTTTATTCTTATTTACTTATTGTTAATTGAGTATATAATAAATGATTCCACGTGAACGTGCAATTATAGACTTCTTAATATCAAGTAATATTGCTAATATTAACGACGGCATTATAATCGGTACAAGTAGAATAACGAAAGAAGTAAGTAATTATTTCGTATTGTTTCTTCACTATTCTTATCAATGTGTAGACATTATTAGTCATTATCAATGTTCTCTTATCTCTGCTCTTTTTTAAAATCTTCATACATTGAGAGTAAATAAACCATTGTCTTTATTCCGAATATTACCATTGTCAAAATATTTCTATTTTAGCTTTTCTATAAATATTTACTCGTATATTTATTGATTCATATATGTATTTTTGTATATATTAATAATGAAAAAATGATATATTCACGGTTTGCTGAATACGGTGTAATAAAATTCGTAGCTAGTTAAAATAATATTCTTTGTCTACATTTCGTGTCGTCTTGGAGGATTCTTCCATTGAGGTTTCCCTCTCTAATCCATTGTCGCACCAATCAAATAAACTTTGTCAGCTCCAAATAATCAATATTTTTCTGAAGCAACTGGTAAGCGAATCAACGTTTGTTGACCGCCAAGCACATGTTTGTTACACGTGTACATCTGTAAAGATAAATGTCAGCCAACACAACGAATATTTATCGCATGATTTTTATGTTACTTACTTAAGAAAATGTGATCTCTTCAAATTATATTCTTGTAATTTAATAAATTTTATGCTATTTTTTTTTATATGAACGCAATCGTGACAAAAAAGTTATTTCTTGAAATGTGAAACATACGAATCAGAAAAAGAGGATAAGTGTTCAATTTATTATATCAATTGTGTTGCGATTAATAATTATTCAACTAAAATGTTGTATTTCTTATGCTTCAATATAACGTGAGATTATACAAACTTAACTATCGATATATTGGCACCTATTAACATCTGTATTGACCATTATTTTAACAAAAATGTTTGAATAAATTACCCTTAAAAGATTTTTTGGTGGAATTGTTTTCTACTTTATCATCAAAAGATTTTTCTCTGAAATAGATTTCTACTTTTACATCGGGAGTTACTAGCACAAATAAAATTGTTTCTTACCGTGGATCGATAGAGAATTTTTTGTTATCGGCTTTTCTTCCTATTTTCATGTATTACATTTGACTTAAGAAAGAAATGTAGTAAGTGTTACAAGTATATATTATGATTATTGTAAGATAGTTATATTTTAATACGATTATGTATAAGTATGCGAATTAGATAGAATCGAAACAATCTTTAGAATATTTTTTTCTTTCGAAATGAATTGTCTCTGTGCATTGATATGCTTTCACAATATTTTATTGGTAGAAACATAACATAAAATACTTCAGTTTAATAATATAAAGAGCTTCTCCTATTATGTGTTTATTACTTATTTGATAAATATTTTTCTTTCTCATTATTATCTCGAATAAAGCAATACAAATATAAATTACAATTTTACCGGTTTTCATATTATAACGATCCCGGTATTATTTCTCATATCAGAATTGATGATTATTATAATTATATATATCAATAAATACAGCGAAACCGTATATCAAGTTGCACTGAAAATTTCTACAAAATACCGCATTTTTATTGCTATCCCAATAAAGAAGAAAAAACAAAAAATCGAACGCTTCGGATATTAATACGATGATGAAAATATAATATCTGTACAGTAGAAATAAATATTCTGAGAAAAGTAATTATGAATTTAAATGACCTGTGGTTTTAATAGAATCAATCCAAAGTAAATATATATTCAATATATTGCATTGGTTCATAGTACTCACAGTTATTGGTGAAATATCTCTTGTGATTATTATATTCATCAATTTATATCCTTAGCATTAATCACATTCTTTAAAAGTTAATTTACATTATGCAGATTTTGTATTTTTTACATATTAGTTGCAATAAATTCTTCAAGATTGTGTCTTTTTACATTCTGAATGGATTATCAACATTTCATTTACTTGTATTCAAGTTCTTCTATGTTTTGTAAAACTCTAATCGCAAAATTTAATCTTTTCTCTGGTATTCATCCATTCTCTTCCTAACATCTGATCATAGAGTTTCTTTA
Source organism: Vespa crabro (assembly GCF_910589235.1). Taxonomy (NCBI): domain Eukaryota; kingdom Metazoa; phylum Arthropoda; class Insecta; order Hymenoptera; family Vespidae; genus Vespa; species Vespa crabro. The sequence goes on along the minus strand of NC_060979.1, from coordinate 1,318,557 downwards.
TTCGTATTTCTTAAAGTTACTACGTCTATCCCATTATTATCTTCGGGTATCATCTTGTTTTTCCTCTTCTAAATGATTTTCTTTTTCCGATTCTTAAAGTAACCACACCTGTTTTACTTTTTACTTTAAGTTTCATTAGTTTTTCTATGAATATCTTCTTACACAGCGTAAGATGATGTGTGCAATTCTCAATAAATTTATATTTTTGTTCAAGTTTACTCAAAATATATAACATAATTCACAATATCTCGAAAGTACTCAGTATATTTTCTATAATCAGATGGCAGTTTGTGATTGATAGATAGCACAAACTGTTCGAAAAATTAATAGAAGAAAATCCTCAATTGTTTTTCATTGATAGAAATGTATTATTTTGCAATTAGGATACCCATCTTATAGGATCCCATTAAAACGGTTCTCCAATCTCGTAGAATATGGCGAAAGTATTTTTATTCTTATCATTTACGTAATTCCGTTGTTTGATTATCGAGGACAATGACATTCGAACCTACTTTTCGAATTTTCAAGGCTTTTGTGGAAAAATCTAACATTGAATCATTTTATCAGTTCTGCATTCCATTCGGTGACTTCGAACTTAGCAACTGAGAAGAAAAAAAGGATAATCATAATTCATACGTTGTGCCATAGTATAAGTGTTTTGTCAAAAATCTCCTTTCTTAAGGGCGTCCATATTAAATGTGACCGAGGTCGTGATAGGTATAAGAAGACAATTTTTTTCGTACAATTTCGTAAATATAGTAGTGTTTGATATACTTTCAAAATTGGTACTTATCCAATGACTTATTTAATATTAGAAAAATAAATAATAGACATATGTTTGATTTTGGACCTTTATTTTTTTGTGTTTTGAACGATACCGTAGACTTCGATGAAAACCTTACTGAATCCAAATTTTTGAACGACAATGTATCGCCTTCATTTACATTGATATTTGAAATGAATAGTTCAAAATTAGTAAAAAATTAAAAACTCTATAATTGAACATAATATCAACTTGTATATTGGCGTGATAATAATAAAATTTCTATTCTTTCATTTACTTCTCTTTTCTTTTTGTATTCGAAAGCTGTATGGTCCTGAATTTCATGAAGACTATAAAAATTCCAACTTTAATGCTTTTAGTTTCGAGTCATGAACCGTTGTATACGGTTACTTACCTAAATGGGGTAAGATAATTGCACGTTGAGGGAGAGAAGCCATCTGCTTGTACCTGACATTATACTTCAATGCAATAGTAAGAATCATACGAACAACATCTGCTTTTGTCGTCTACAAAATGGAAATTTGTAGTAAATTTGTATGATTGTGAGTATTATTTATATACCTATTAAGAAAAAAAAACAATCCTGTATAATTGATATAAAGAAATTATCATATGTTATTATATCCAAAATATATTTTATATTATTATTTATAAATTATTACATATCATTATTCTACATGTATTGTATAATTATTAAACGTTATAAATTAATTATTTATATTATTAGAAAAATATCTGACCTGTCTTGTTTGTTTTTGTTTCTTGTATTATCAATAAATTCTCAGACTTTAATATTCAAATAAGAATATGTAAGAATAATATTCAAATAATCTCTTCGGTACACGTTACGTGTGATGTCATCGATTTTAATTTTGAAATTAGTGTCAATAAGATAAGGACAATACGATGAGAATCATTTCTAAATAAATATTATACTTCATTTATCTTGTATAATATAAGTATAGAAATACGCAGACACACACACATATATATATGCATGTATTTATAAACGAAACAAAGTTTAACACGACCAATGATTACAATGAATGACATTAACAATAGTAATCTCTTCGAAATAATCTTCTCAGATTAATTTAATTTACTTTTATCATTTTTCATTTTGTTCTATTAAATTTTATGTCTCATTCGTATTGCGGTAATATAAAAATACAAATAACTAAATAAGACACATATGTACAAGGATCTTATCGAAATAAAAATAGACTTCTATTATTTCATTCGTTGTTAAGGAAACATTTTTCGAGCACATTTTTGAGTTATCCGATATCAAATACATTAGGGCAACTCATTTTTTCTTAATAAATTGAAAGGGTTTAAGATTGTATCAAAAGATAACTTTTTCCAAAAAGTATATTTTTTCCCAATAAATATTTTTTTTTTAGATTGAAATTCTTTATAATGACAATATGTTCTGCGCAAATAAAAAATAAATAAAATTAGTCCAAAATATACTTTAATCGTTCTCCTATTACTCGAAATGTTTAATGAAGAATATTCATGTATAGAAAAAAAAGAGGCATACGTCTTCTTGAATTGATCATAAAATCTTTGTCTTAAATGAAGATCAATGATACTTTGATTTTATATTGATTGAAAGCTATTGAATTTTGGATGAAAATTATTGTTGCAAATTTTTGTTGCTAATGTATGGTGACTCCAAGCGTCATAAATTTCATCATATATATATTACAAATCACACTCGTACACAGCATAAATATATTGCAGTCTCATCTCTGCTTTTTCTGCATATTTTATGCACTCGATCATTTCGTTAATATTCTGAATCGCAGTAGCAATATAATTGCTTGCATTTTACATGTTGAATTAATTACCACGACTTTTTAATTATAAAGAATAATTAATGCTCACGGACAATACTGCTTCCACAATACATATATTTTTATCAAAATTATTACTTATCAGTGTGATCGTTTGATAATAAAACAAATCTTTTCATTCGATCCATATTTTTTTTTAAATACGTTTCCACTTTAAGTGATCAGTATCATTTATTTTTTCTTTTTTTTTGTCAATGTAAATATGCGTTAAAAATGCTTGTTGAATATATATAATTCACTGGCCTTCTCAGCGTATGATATTACACATGGTGATATTATATATCATAAACAATATGCATATTTATTTAAAATATTGCGATCGAACAAGAAATCCTAAGGAATATAAAACCTAATGTAAAAAGTGATCAATAAGAATAAAAATGCCTAAAAATAAAAAGAAAAAAAGGAAATTAAGAAAATTAATAAAATACATTAAACAAAGATAATAATAGATTAGAAAAACAAATAAAAAATAGAGAATTCACTATAATATATAAAATATTTAATAAAATGAAATATAATTAACGCGAAAGGGTTCAGTTATTAACAATCACGCTCGCGACTCATCGCATTAACGATGGACTTACAATGTCGGGCATTGAATTAAAAAGAATTATCCAGTAATTAGTGTAAACCATTTAATTACAATTAATATAATTTCAATAACGGTTGAAAAGATATATAGAACAGAAACAACACCTCGTGCGATAGTGAAGAAAGAGGGAAATAAAAAGAAAACAACGAACAAAATGTCAGACGAAAATAAAAGTTTTTGTCGTTTATATTTGCAAGTCGATCAGAAGAATTAGAAATAATAGTCGTCAAGACAAAAGACGTCGAAATAGAATAGTCTGCGGGATACAATTCGGAGAAATCGTTAGTCGACATTTTCGAAAAATTCAGGCGTATTCAAAAATTTAACGATTGCCCAGTCATTCTTCCAATTAGTGGAATTGGAGTTGTGATTAAATTATTTTTGATCGATAAAATGTTGGGTAGTTGCTAGGATGGATTCATATTTAGAAACGACAAAAAAAATTGAAGGATGTTTTTTATCCTAAGGATAAATTAATCGAGCATTCGTTGAGCATTTTCAATATACCAAAATGGCAGAGTTTTTTAAACTTTCACTTACATAGATAATGTATATTTTTCTAAGCCCAATACATTGGACTAATTGAATTGCATATTGAATTAAACATTCTTCATGAAATGACTTGTCATTCTCGATATAGTAAAAAATAAATGAGTGACTAAAATGTACAATAAATAGGAATAATTGCAGCAACATTTATTATTTCTTCATAATTTCAAATAAGATAATAGATACTTCTTATTAAGAGAAATCCTTTTTAGTTTCTGTTATTATCTATAATACATTCCAATTACAAAGAAATTGTTCATCGCTTTTGTACGAAGAAAACTCAGTTGGTATGTATTTATCGATCCGTTATTCGGTAAAAATTTAACTCGAATTATAAAACATCAATGCGTATGAAAATGATGCTCTCATAGACTAGAATAAAAGATAATGATTAATAAAAAAATTTGTTCATTATCATATTCCATATCATTAGAATATATTTTACCGTAGCAAAAAGATCATGGGATAGTACGATCATTCTTTTAACAGAAAGATTACATGGCATCATGCTCTTCATTATCAAGAATAGCAACATTTTTTGTGTTTTCAATGATAATAAATAAAAGGGAATTTGGCATCTGTAAAGATTAATTCATCAGTAATATCCGATTGAATTAATAATCTTATTAAAATATGCTTTGCATAATACCAACAATTTTATATATATTTCTGTGTGATGATCTATTAATTTTTGTCCAATGTAATGATAAACGTATAGAACGAACATAGATCCAAAGATATAATTAGTCTTTTGTAATAATTCGTTCTTATTAACAGTAAAAGAAAAAATCTGAAATAACTGGAAAAACAACTGTCCTTGTACATTCAATATCACAATAAAAGATATATTTTCTTTTCTCTTTTTTTCCAAACGATAAATAACGTTACTTACGTAAATATAATTTAGGATAATGAATAATACCGTGAATAATATCTCGGTCGGATAAATTCTCCCATGATACAGCTTTATTAAATCAACGAAACTTGCAGAGCGAGAAGAAATAAAAACATAACAAGAAATCAAAAAAAAGATATATAATAATATTATTCAATATTAGCATCTGTGCGGATAAATAGCATTGAGTACATTTTTGTAAAGCTAGATACGAACTATGTAGCATTATCATAGTATTCTATGATGTCGATGATCGACTTATATTCTTTGTCATAATTGCCTCCATGATAGATATTATGCAAATTCTTATTATATTCTTCCTCTATCTTCCATCTGTATGAAAAAAAAATATTGTACATTATAATAAAAAAGAAAAGAAATCTTTATGATCGAAAAATATTTTCCATTGTTTATCGAAAGAAATTTATATACATATCATAATATATGCTGCGATATGATTACTTACGCAACGATATTGAACAGAGCGCAGGCATGCTGAACAAATGATACAAATATAGAAGAGTGTGCTATTCCTATCGTGCTTAAAACAATTATCATTGCATATTCGTTAAAAAGAGCGAAATAGAAATGCAGCTGATATTGCGAAAAGTAGTCAATAGAAACTGGTAATACTAATTCTGTTACATCCAGTGCACCAAAGGTATGCAAAATAACACTTATCACGGATGGAAACATTAAAATCATAATATACAAATAAAAGGCAACTGAAATAATAAAATCTTATCTTAATTTAATGAGCATAATCTTATACAATCACTTTAGTAATGTAGTTGTATATTCTCTTCATGTTTTTTTACTTGCGATTATTATTGTACATTGTCTGCTACGATTAGCATAATTTTTTAATATTACTAATTCCTGCTTAGATGTCATACCATTCCAATCATTTTTAATACGTAGCAAAAGTCTCTTTATCTGAAAGTATTAATATATATTCCATTCTTGAATTATCAACAATTTATGATTTAAATGAAATATATATAAAATACATACGACTGTAACTTTCGACAATAAATTGTAATAACACAATGTGAAGCAAAGAGTAGGCAAAGTCGTTTCCAATATTTTCATAATAGGATCTACTTTCATCTCTGATGTGAAAAGGCGAAAAATCTGTAGCATAAGCAGCTGTTATTTGTATTTTAAAAATCAGTTTTATTATTTGAACTCATCTTCGAGCTATTTGGTTCTAATAACATGTTAGTATAATTATGTGTCAGAATGGGACTTACTTGTGCAAATGATGCTACTGCTATTATGATATTGAATAAATAAACGTGAATCACATGAAACGACGATGTTTCATAAGACGAAATACCAACTAATTTTAAGAATTGAATATTGTAAGTATAGTACTCGTTTACGAAATACAGCTCCTCTTGCAGAAACATCCTAGTAACTCATATGACTTATTAACTTCGACTGACTTCAACCCAATGGCATTTTTTACATGAAGAATTCTAAGTATCCTTCTAAATACATTTTTAAAATTTCCCTCCTTTTAGTCCAATTATACGTCTATAACTATACAGAAGTGTATTTTTACCTATTAAGATATTATTTATCATTTACTAATTATATGGTCGATAATTCTTTCCCTTCCACGATAGACATGCGCATTGCGTCCGCAGGCACTTCCCCTTTTCATTCTCTCGCAGTATGATTTTACTTCTCGAAGGAAAGACATCTGAGTGCTTGATGTGTTACCATAATTTTATTCTTATTTACTTATTGTTAATTGAGTATATAATAAATGATTCCACGTGAACGTGCAATTATATACTTCCTAAATTAATTATCAATATTGCTAATATTAACTTCGGCATTATAATCTGCACAAGTAGTATAACGAAACAAGTAAGTAATTATTTCGTATTGTTTCTTCACTATCCTTATCAATGTGTAGACATTATTAGACATTATCAATGTTCTTTTATCTCTGCTCTTTTTTTAAATCTTCATGCATTGTGAGTAAATAAACCATTGTCTTTATTCCGAATATTACCGTTGTCAAAAAATTTCTATTTCAGCTTTTCTATAAATATTTACTCGTATATTTATTGATTCATATATGTATTTTTGTATATATTAATAATGAAAAAATGATATATTCACGGTTTGCTGAATACGGTGTAATAAAATTCGTAGCTGGTTAAAATAATATTCTTTGTCTACATTTCGTGTCGTCTTGGAGGATTCTTCCATTGACGTTTCCCTCTCTAATCCTTTGTCGCACCAATCAAATAAACTTTGTCTGCTCCAATTAATCAATATTTTTCCGAAGCAACTGGTAAGCGAATCAACGTTTGTTGACCGCCAAGCACATGTTTGTTACACGTGTACATCTGTAAAGATAAATGTCAGCCAACACAACGAATATTTATCGCATGATTTTTATGTTACTTACTTAAGAAAATGTGATTTCTTCAAATTATATTCTTGTAATTTAATACATTTTATGCAATTTTTTTTTATATGAACGCAATCGTGACAAAAGAGTTATTCCTTGAAATGTGAAACATACGAATCAGAAAAAGAGGATACGTGTTCAATATATTATATCAATGGTGTTGCGATTAATAATTATTCAACTAAAATGTTGTATTTCTTATACTTGAATATAACGTGAGATTATACCAACTTAACTATCGATATATTGGCACCTATTAACATCTGTATTGACCATTATTTTAACAAAAATGTTTGATTAAATTACCTTTAAAAGATTTTTTGGTGGAATAGTTTTCTACTTTATCATCAAAAGATTTTTCTGTGAAATAGATTTCTACTTTTACATCGGGAGTTACTAGCACAAATAAAATTGTTTCTTACCGTGGATCGATAGAGAATTTTTTGTTATCGGCTTTTCTTCCTATTTTCATGTATTACATTTGACTTAAGAAAGAAATGTAGTAAGTGTTACAAGTATATATTATGATTATTGTAAGATAGTTATATTTTAATACGATTATGTATAAGTATGCGAATTAGATAGAATCGAAACAATCTTTAGAATATTTTTTTCTTTCGAAATGAATTGTCTCTGTGCATTGATATGCTTTCACAATATTTTATTGGTAGAAACATAACATAAAATACTTCAGTTTAATAATATAAAGAGCTTCTCCTATTATGTGTTTATTACTTATTTGATAAATATTTTTCTTTCTCATTATTATCTCGAATAAAGCAATACAAATATAAATTACAATTTTACCGGTTTTCATATTATAACGATCCCGGTATTATTTCTCATATCAGAATTGATGATTATTATAATTATATATATCAATAAATACAGCGAAACCGTATATCAAGTTGCACTGAAAATTTCTACAAAATACCGCATTTTTATTGCTATCCCAATAAAGAAGAAAAAACAAAAAATCGAACGCTTCGGATATTAATACGATGATGAAAATATAATATCTGTACAGTAGAAATAAATATTCTGAGAAAAGTAATTATGAATTTAAATGACCTGTGGTTTTAATAGAATCAATCCAAAGTAAATATATATTCAATATATTGCATTGGTTCATAGTACTCACAGTTATTGGTGAAATATCTCTTGTGATTATTATATTCATCAATTTATATCCTTAGCATTAATCACATTCTTTAAAAGTTAATTTACATTATGCAGATTTTGTATTTTTTACATATTAGTTGCAATAAATTCTTCAAGATTGTGTCTTTTTACATTCTGAATGGATTATCAACATTTCATTTACTTGTATTCAAGTTCTTCTATGTTTTGTAAAACTCTAATCGCAAAATTTAATCTTTTCTCTGGTATTCATCCATTCTCTTCCTAACATCTGATCATAGAGTTTCTTTATTCGTATTTCTTAAAGTTACTACGTCTATCCCATTATTATCTTCGGGTATCATCTTGTTTTTCCTCTTCTAAATGATTTTCTTTTTCCGATTCTTAAAGTAACCACACCTGTTTTACTTTTTACTTTAAGTTTCATTAGTTTTTCTATGAATATCTTCTTACACAGCGTAAGATGATGTGTGCAATTCTCAATAAATTTATATTTTTGTTCAAGTTTACTCAAAATATATAACATAATTCACAATATCTCGAAAGTACTCAGTATATTTTCTATAATCAGATGGCAGTTTGTGATTGATAGATAGCACAAACTGTTCGAAAAATTAATAGAAGAAAATCCTCAATTGTTTTTCATTGATAGAAATGTATTATTTTGCAATTAGGATACCCATCTTATAGGATCCCATTAAAACGGTTCTCCAATCTCGTAGAATATGGCGAAAGTATTTTTATTCTTATCATTTACGTAATTCCGTTGTTTGATTATCGAGGACAATGACATTCGAACCTACTTTTCGAATTTTCAAGGCTTTTGTGGAAAAATCTAACATTGAATCATTTTATCAGTTCTGCATTCCATTCGGTGACTTCGAACTTAGCAACTGAGAAGAAAAAAAGGATAATCATAATTCATACGTTGTGCCATAGTATAAGTGTTTTGTCAAAAATCTCCTTTCTTAAGGGCGTCCATATTAAATGTGACCGAGGTCGTGATAGGTATAAGAAGACAATTTTTTTCGTACAATTTCGTAAATATAGTAGTGTTTGATATACTTTCAAAATTGGTACTTATCCAATGACTTATTTAATATTAGAAAAATAAATAATAGACATATGTTTGATTTTGGACCTTTATTTTTTTGTGTTTTGAACGATACCGTAGACTTCGATGAAAACCTTACTGAATCCAAATTTTTGAACGACAATGTATCGCCTTCATTTACATTGATATTTGAAATGAATAGTTCAAAATTAGTAAAAAATTAAAAACTCTATAATTGAACATAATATCAACTTGTATATTGGCGTGATAATAATAAAATTTCTATTCTTTCATTTACTTCTCTTTTCTTTTTGTATTCGAAAGCTGTATGGTCCTGAATTTCATGAAGACTATAAAAATTCCAACTTTAATGCTTTTAGTTTCGAGTCATGAACCGTTGTATACGGTTACTTACCTAAATGGGGTAAGATAATTGCACGTTGAGGGAGAGAAGCCATCTGCTTGTACCTGACATTATACTTCAATGCAATAGTAAGAATCATACGAACAACATCTGCTTTTGTCGTCTACAAAATGGAAATTTGTAGTAAATTTGTATGATTGTGAGTATTATTTATATACCTATTAAGAAAAAAAAACAATCCTGTATAATTGATATAAAGAAATTATCATATGTTATTATATCCAAAATATATTTTATATTATTATTTATAAATTATTACATATCATTATTCTACATGTATTGTATAATTATTAAACGTTATAAATTAATTATTTATATTATTAGAAAAATATCTGACCTGTCTTGTTTGTTTTTGTTTCTTGTATTATCAATAAATTCTCAGACTTTAATATTCAAATAAGAATATGTAAGAATAATATTCAAATAATCTCTTCGGTACACGTTACGTGTGATGTCATCGATTTTAATTTTGAAATTAGTGTCAATAAGATAAGGACAATACGATGAGAATCATTTCTAAATAAATATTATACTTCATTTATCTTGTATAATATAAGTATAGAAATACGCAGACACACACACATATATATATGCATGTATTTATAAACGAAACAAAGTTTAACACGACCAATGATTACAATGAATGACATTAACAATAGTAATCTCTTCGAAATAATCTTCTCAGATTAATTTAATTTACTTTTATCATTTTTCATTTTGTTCTATTAAATTTTATGTCTCATTCGTATTGCGGTAATATAAAAATACAAATAACTAAATAAGACACATATGTACAAGGATCTTATCGAAATAAAAATAGACTTCTATTATTTCATTCGTTGTTAAGGAAACATTTTTCGAGCACATTTTTGAGTTATCCGATATCAAATACATTAGGGCAACTCATTTTTTCTTAATAAATTGAAAGGGTTTAAGATTGTATCAAAAGATAACTTTTTCCAAAAAGTATATTTTTTCCCAATAAATATTTTTTTTTTAGATTGAAATTCTTTATTATGACAATATGTTCTGCGCAAAAAAAAATAAATAAAATTAGTCCAAAATATACTTTAATCGTTCTCCTATTACTCGAAATGTTTAATGAAGAATCTTCATGTATAGAAAAAAAAAGAGACATACGTCTTCTTGAATTGATCATAAAATCTTTGTCTTAAATGAAGATCAATGATACTTTGATTTTATATTGATTGAAAGCTATTGAATTTTGGATGAAAATTATTGTTGCAAATTTTTGTTGCTAATGTATGGTGACTCCAAGCGTCATAAATTTCATCATATATATATTACAAATCACACTCGTACACAGCATAAATATATTGCAGTCTCATCTCTGCTTTTTCTGCATATTTTATGCACTCGATCATTTCGTTAATATTCTGAATCGCAGTAGCAATATAATTGCTTGCATTTTACATGTTGAATTAATTACCACGACTTTTTAATTATAAAGAATAATTAATGATCACGGACAATACTGCTTCCACAATACATATATTTTTATCAAAATTATTACTTATTAGTGTGATCGTTTGATAATAAAACAAATCTTTTCATTCGATCCATATTTTTTTTTAAATACGTTTCCACTTTAAGTGATCAGTATCATTTATTTTTTTCTTTTTTTTTTTCAATGTAAATATGCGTTAAAAATGCTTGTTGAATATATATAATTCACTGGCCTTCATAGCATATGATATTACACGAGGTGTTATTATATATCATAAACAACATGGATATTTATTTGAAATATTGCGATCGAACAAGAAATCCTAAGTTATATAAAACCTAATGTAAAAAGTAATAGATAAGTATAGAAATGCTTAAAAATTAAAAAAGAAAATAATTAAGAAAATTAAGAACATACATTAAACAAAGATAATAATAGATTAAAAAAAAAATAAAAAAGAAAATACACTGTAATATATATAATATATAATAAAATTGAATATAATATATGCGTAAGTGTTCAATTATTTTAAAACACGCTCGCGACTCGTCGCATTAACGATGGACTTACAATGTCGGGCATTGAATTAAAAAGAATTATCCAGTAATTAGTGTAATTCCAGTAATTAGTGTAAACCATTTAATTACAATTAATATAATTTCAATAACGATTGAAAAGTTATATAGAACAGAAACAACACCTCGTGCGATAGTGAAGAAAGAGGGAAATAAAAAGAAAACAACGAACAAAATGTCAGACGAAAATAAAAGTTTTTGTCGTTTATATTTGCAAGTCGATCAGAAGAATTAGAAATAATAGTCGTCAAGACAAAAGACGTCGAAATGGAATAGTCTGCGGGATACAAGTCCGAGAAATCATTAGTCGACAATTTCGAAAAATTCAGGCGTATTCAAAAATTTAACGATTGCCCAGTCATTCTTCCAATTAGTGGAATTGGAGTTGTGATTAAATTATTTTTGATCGATAAAATGTTGGGTAGTTGCTAGGATGGATTCATATTTAGAAACGACAAAAAAAATTGAAGGATGTTTTTTATCCTAAGGATAAATTAATCGAGCATTCGTTGAGCATTTTCAATATACCAAAATGGCAGAGTTTTTTAAACTTTCACTTGCATAGATAATGTATATTTTTCTAAGCCCAATACATTGGACTAATTGAATTGCAAATTGAATTAAACATTCTTCATGAAATAACTTGTCATTCTCTATATAGTAAGAAATGAATGAAAGACTGAAATGTACAATAAATAGGAATAATCATAGCAACATATAATTTACTCCTAATATAAAATTAGACAATAGATACTTCTTATTAAGAGAAATCCTTTTTAGTTTCTGTTATTATCTGTAATACATTCCAATTATAAAGTGATTGTTCATCGCCTTTGTACAAAGCAAACTCAGTTGGCATGTATTTACCGATCCTTTATTCGGTTAAAATTTAACCCGAATTATAAAATATCATTGCGTATGAAAATGATGCTCTCATAGACTAGAATAAAAGATAATGATTAATAAAAAAATTTGTTCATTATCATATTCCATATCATTAGAATATATTTTACCGTAGCAAAAAGATCATGGGATAGTACAATCATTCTTTTAACAGAAAGATTACATGGCATCATGCTCTTCATTATCAAGAATAGTAACATTTTTTGTGTTTTCAATGATAATAAATAAAAGGGAATTTGGCATCTGTAAAGATTAATTCATCAGTAATATCCGATTGAATTAATGATCTAATTAAAATATGCTTTGCATAATACCAACAATTTTATATATATTTCGGTGTGATGATCTATTAATTTTTGTCCAAGGTAATGATAAACATATATTACAAACATAGATCCAAAGATATAATTAGCCTTTTGTAATATGTCGCTCATATTAACCGTAAAAGAAAGTATTTGAAATAACTAAAAAAAATAGTCCGTGAACATTCAATATCACAATAAAAGATATATTAAAATCAGAATAATTTCTTCTTTCTTTTCACTTTTTTTTAAAACGAAAAATAACGTTACTTACGTAAATATAATTTATGATAATAAATAATACCATGAAAAATATCTCGGTCATATAAATTCTCTCATGAAACTGCTTTATTAAATCAACGAAACTTGAAGAACGAAAAGAAATACAAACAAAACAAAAAATAAAGAAAAAAGATATATAATAATATTATTCAAAATTATTATCTGAGCGGATAAATAGTATTAAGTACAATTTTGTAAAATTATATACGAACTAAATGGCATTATCATAGTATTCTATGATGTCGATGATCGACTTATATTCTTTGTCATAATTGCCTGCATGATAGAAATTATGCGAATTCTTTTTATATTCTTCCTCTATCTTCCATCTGCATGAAAAAAATACAATGTAAGTTATAATATAAAAGAAAAGAAATCTTTATGATCGAAAAATATTTTCTATTGTTTATCAAAAGATATTTATATACATTTCATAATATATCGTCCGAAAGGATTACTTACGCAACGATATTGAACAGAGCGCAGGCATGCTGGACAAATGATACAAATATGGAAAAGTGTGTTATTCCTATCGTACTTAAGACCATTAGGATTGCATATTCGTTAAACAGAGCGAAATAGTAATGCACTTGATCTTGCAAAAAGTACTGAATAGAAACTGGTAATACTAATTCAGTTACATCCAGTCCACCAAAAATATTCGAAATAACACGTATCATGGATGGAAACATTAAAATCACAATATACAAATAAAAGGCAACTGAAATAATAAAACGTTATCTTAATTTAATTCTGATAATCTTATATAGTCACTTCAGTAATGTAGTTTATCATTATTTTCGTGTTTTTTTACTTGCTATTATTATTGTACATTGTCTGCTACGATTAGAATAATTTTTTAATATCATTAATTCAGGCTTGGATGTCATACTATTCCAATCGGTTTTTATACGAAGCAGAAGTTTCTTTATCTGAAAGTATTAATATATATTCTATTCTTGTTTGTTTAACAATTTATGATTTAAATGAAATATTTATAAAATACAAACGACTGTAACTTTCGACAATAAATTGTAATAACACAATGTGAAGCTTAGAGAAGGCAAAGTCGTTTCCAATATTTTCATAATAGGATCTACTTTCATCTCTGATGTGAAAAGCAGAAAAAGCTGAAGCATAAGCAGATGTTATTTATATTTTAATAATCAGTGTTGTAAACTGAACTTATTTTCAAGTTAACTCGTTCTTATCACATGTTAGTATAATTATGTATCAGAATGAGATTTACATGTAAAGATGATGATACTGCTATTATAAAATTGAATAAACAAACGTGAATCATATTACACGACGATGTTTCATAAGGCGAAATGCCAACTAATTTTAAGAATCGAATATTGTAATTATAGTACTCGTTTTCCAAATACAGCTCGTCTTGCACAATCATCCTAATAACTCCTATGACTTATTGACTTCGACTGAATTCATCCCTACGCCGTTTTTTACATCAAGAATTCTAAGTACCCTTTTAAATATATGTTTTAAATGATAAAGTAGTAATAGTACTTTTCTCTAAATTGTATCGACTGGTAGAAAGTTTTTCTTTCATAAAAAAAATTCATATAATGTCTATAGCTTGTTATACGTTTCTCTCATTTTAATCCAATTATACGTGTATAACTAAACAGATGTTTCTTTCTAGCTATTAAGTTATTATTTGTCATTTGCTCCTTACATGGTCGATAATTTTTTCCCTTCCACGATAGACATGCGCATTGCGTCCACAGGCACTTCCCCTTTTCATTCTCTTGCAGTATGATTTTACTTCTCGAAGGAAAGACATCTGAGTGCTTGATGTGTTACCATAATATTATTCTTATTTACTTATTGTTAATTGAGTATATAATAAATGATTCCTCGTGAACGTGGCAATTATAGACTTCTTAATATCAAGTAATATTGCTAATATTAACGACGGCATTATAATCGGTACAAGTAGAATAACGAAAGAAGTAAGTAATTATTTCGTATTGTTTCTTCACTATTCTTATCAATGTGTAGACATTATTAGTCATTATCAATGTTCTCTTATCTCTGCTCTTTTTTAAAATCTTCATACATTGAGAGTAAATAAACCATTGTCTTTATTCCGAATATTACCGTTGTCAAAATATTTCTATTTTAGCTTTTCTATAAATATTTACTCGTATATTTATTGATTCATATATGTATTTTTGTATATATTAATAATGAAAAAATGATATATTCACGGTTTGCTGAATACGGTGTAATAAAATTCGTAGCTGGTTAAAATAATATTCTTTGTCTACATTTCGTGTCGTCTTGGAGGATTCTTCCATTGACGTTTCCCTCTCTAATCCTTTGTCGCACCAATCAAATAAACTTTGTCTGCTCCAATTAATCAATATTTTTCCGAAGCAACTGGAAAGCGAATCAACGTTTGTTGACCGCCAAGCACGTGTTTGTTACACGTGTACATCCGTAAAAATAAATGTCAGCCAACACAACGAATATTTATCGCATGATTTTTATGTTACTTACTTAAGAAAATGTGATCTCTTCAAATTATATTCTTGTAATTTAATAATTTTTATGGAATTTTTTTTTATATGAACGCAATCGTGACAAAAAAGTTATTTTTTGAAATGTGAAATATACGAATCAGAAAAAATGCGTACGTGTTTAATTTAGTATATCAATTGTGTTGTGATTAATAATTATTCGACTAAAGTGTGTTATTTCTTATGCTTAAATATAACGTGAGATTATACAAACTTATATTTATCGATATATTGGCCCCTATTAACATTTGTATGGGCCATTATTTTATCAATAATAGTTGATAACTTTACCATTAGTAGATTTTTTAATGGAATAGTTTTCTAATTTACCATCAAGAGATTTTTTCGTTGAAATAGATTTCTACTTTTTCATCGGGAATTATTAGCATAAAGAAGATTATCTACCTACGTTGTATCTGTAGATAATTTTTTGTTCTTGGCTTTTTGATTTTCGTAAGGTAATGTTTTATTTTTTCGATATAAGAAAATGGTTTAATAAATGTCATATGTACATTTACATTAAGTGTATTACAAAGTAGTTATTTTTAATTACGATTATCTTTAATTATTCAATTTAAATAGAAACTATGCAATCTTTCGAATATTTCTTTTTCTCTTTCGACAGAAATTCTCCGTATATACTGCTATGTATTTTGTTTTATATTTTGTTTATATATTTTATATATACACTATAACTGTAACAGAACTTTAATCTAGTAATATAGAAAGCTGCTAATGTGTTTGGAATTATATATTTGCTAGTTATTTATTTTTTCATGATTATCTGGCTCGAAAATTTGATACGTTGATTAAGTATCTAACTTAATGATTTTTTAACCATTCATGACTCCAATAGAATTATAGAAAGAAATATTACTATTTTGCAGGTTTTTTATAATATATTTGTTCTAGATTTTTCTATGACAGAAATAATGTTTATTAAAATACAAGTAATAATTTCTTAATTGAATTCAAATATCTAATCGGTATTAAAAAATAACAACAATATATCATATATTTTATTTTTATCTCAAAAAGAAATAAGATCGAATGCTTGAAATACCAATATTATGATAACATTATAATATTTGTATTATTTCGATAAATATTTTAAAGTAATGGATCATCAAATTAGATAAAATGTAATTTCAACATGATCAATCCAATAAAATTACTGCGTATCTTATATTTATAAAAATCAATTTCTTTTTGCCAATGTCTGTCTTATGAATTTTTTAATAAATCGCTGATGAAATAAAAAAAAAAAAAATTACACTATATCATGATAATTATATAAATGATATATCACAGATTTGAATAAATGCAGAATAAATGGAATATTTTTTTCCTTTCGTATATTCATCTTTATTCCATTTTCATATTTACAAACAATTTTTACATTCTTTTAAATTTTTATATTCTTCGCTATAATTCCGGTATCGTAGTTTTAATATTACGATATTTATTATTTGATATTGATGTCAATACTATAAGAAATATTATCAAGTTATCAATAATCAATTTATGATACTTGTATTAAATAGATTTATCTTGATATTGTTTAACATTTTTTTTTATTTTTCAAGAAAGGAATAATATAAATTGAAAAACGGATAATACCACATTACGAGTTGACGTTTTATTTGTATAAAAATATATTTTCCAATTTCCAGTTTGTTTACACGTAACCTCTGCAGCGAAATGTCAATCTCAGGACAAAACTCCAAGTTAGTATCCAAACTTTCTGTAGAAATAGAAAATTATTAAAATGTCAATATTGTATTGATTAAATAATATTGTAATTAAGTTTATTTTCTTAAGCTTATTATTCTTAACTATTCATCTTAATTATATTAATTATTCTCAATTTATTTACAATTAATTTATTGTTATTATTCTTTTTATTTTTAAGCTTTTTTTTTTCTTAAGATTATTCTTCAGCTTATCTCTCGTCTTTTTATCTCTTTTTTATTTCAATTTTGTCAATATTTTCCCGATATATCTAAAAATCATCAAATTTTTATTAATTCTCTAATTTTTCACGAATCACAACTTATTTTATTTTTCAAGACAAATATATCGGTATGAGAAAAAGTGGAAAAAAATTTTGTTCAATGTTCTCTCAAATTATATGATAAAATTTACAAAATTTCTTACGCATCAAGTATATTTATCTACTAAAGAATAAAATTTTACGAATGAAAAATTGAATTTTGCTGACTAAGTAATCAAAAATTTCATATCATTTTACATGCATATGTATGAATCTTTTTTGTTGTATTTTTTTTTCTTTTCTTTTCTTTTTCTTTTCATTTCCAAGTCTCAAAAATCATGAAATCAACGAGATCTCGATTATGAATTTTTATATTATGTGTTTCGAATCGTTACGTTTGATTTGATGCACCGAATGATAAACGAAAAAATGAAAAAAGGCCAAACGTTTCCGCATGAATTTATAGTTCATTACAAATATGAACTTCGTTCGTGCAACATCTTGCATTATACTTGACAGCGAGAAAGAGAAAAGATAAAAAATGAGAATATTATATCTGAAGATGAAGAAAATTTGTATATTTATTAGAAAAAAAAAGAAAAGAAAAGAAAAGAAAGAAAGAAAAAATTATATCATAATTATAATGCGTTACATATGAAAAAAAAAAATATATATATATATATATATATATTAACTCTAGTTTACGAAAATTCAAATGTAAAGGGTAGACTGTGGATAAACAAATTTTTTTTTTGTGATTTAAATCTTATCAAATATGTTTGAGAATTTTTAACAAAGTTACGCCAAAAAGAAAAAAGAACTAATCTAAATTGTTAATTAATACTATAATTTGATTGAATTAACAAAAATTAGAATTTATTACTATTAGAGTTACTGTGTAATTCTAATGATGATCTGTTTTACTCCATATGAATCAACATTTAGAGCTAATTATTACGATAATTAAATTGTAAAGGGAAATGTGTTTTTATTATTCTTAAAATATTATAATATATTTTATTACAACAATGAAAGAAAATATTCAAAATATCAATATAAACGAGTACAGCGAATGTTTCGTCGAATTTTTTTTTTTTTTGTTTTGATTTATCCTCACTGCAAAGTACAATGAAAAAGAAAAAGAAAAAGTAAATAAATAAATAAAAAAGAATATGAAAAAATAAAAAAATAAAACGATAATCAAATACGATTAAAAAATTATTATTATTAAATATTATATTTATTAATTATTATAAAATTAAAAAATAAAACGATAATCAAAATAGCTCGTCGATTATAAAGGGTAAATAAATAATTGTTAAGAAAATATATATAATTGTTTGATATGTATAATTTAGTATAATTTGCACTGTTAAAAATGTTTTAAAATTAAAAATTTTATCAAATGGAAATCAACAAATTTGACTGGCATATTAAAACTAAATTAGATATTATATAGTCTTTAGATATTTGTATATAGTAGATATAAATTAACTTTATGAATAATAAGTATCCTCTCTCTTTCTCTCTCTCTCTCTCTCTCTCTCTCTCTCTCTCTCTTTATATATTCTCTTATCAGCGATTATCTCTAGGATTACAATTGATATCAAATGTACGAAATTATGTGAAAGATAATGAAGATAATAATTATAATAATTATTGCGATCCTTTTATTTATTTTATTGCATTTTACTCATACACACTATTTTATTATATTAATTGCATTTATCATTATAAATGCCAATTATGGATAAGACATTTGAAATGGGATTAGGTGTAACAAAAAAAAAAAAAGAAAAAATTGAAAAAGTAAAAAAATAATAAAACAAAATAAATCTAATCGCGCGATGACCTTGCTTTAAAAAAATTCGTTTTTATTTTTTTTTTCATCATCTTTTCCTTCCTCTTCTTCTTATTGATCACTGTACTTTTTTTCGAATTTGTCATTAAAAATTTTCAATCGATTAATCAAATCACGATCGATTAATCAAATGTTCGACATTTATAGAGTATAATTATTATTGAAATAATCTCTCGTCGTTTTTGATTTAATTGGAGAATGATAAATAATGAAGGAAAGATGGAATTGTATAATCTAGACAAAAAGAAAATAAAACAAAAAGAAAGGGAGACGTATTTTTCACCATAAAATTTAAATAAAAAAAAAAAGAAAAAAAAATAGAAAAAAGAACCCATACGACCCTATTGAAATTTATTCGTGTGAATAAAAGAAAAAATGAACAAAAACAAACGTGAAAAGTAATAAAGAGAATTTGAACGATCGTGCTTACGTTTTGTTGGAAAAAAAAAAAAATATTCGAATTGCGAATCAGTAAATCGAAAAAAAAAAGAAAAAAAAGAATATAAAAGTGAGAGAAAACAATAAGAAGCAAATGTGCTACTTACCTAAACAAATGATTTGTTTCTTTTTTTTTTATTTATTTATTTTTTTTTTTCCTTTTTTTTTTTTTTTTTAATACCCGATATTACTCTATATATATATTATTTCAATATATATATAATTTATTATATTTCACTATATATATATATAATATACATATAAATTATAATAAGAATTTGTTCAAGGTCACCCTTGCATTTTTTAACCACATACACACATACATACACATATAAAGTTCTGTAATTAAAGATCTCTATGAGTATATAAATATCTCTAATTACAGAATAATCTATAAAATAAAAAAATCTATAAATAGATCACGTTTCTTAATTTACACACACACGAGCGCGCACACACATACACACACACATATATACACTTAGATACGGTCAGATTATTTTCGTTATTTATTTATTTTTATTTTTGTTCCCCCCAATTAATCTCATAAAGATCATTGACTTTTTAATCACAAAACTTTCTAATTTACAGCATTACGGATGTACAATAAACAGGCGTAACAGCTAGCAGGAATACATTTTACATAATTAAAATCGATCGTGATTTTGTAATTGTTCGAATATAAAGATAAAGATAAAAGAAAAAAAAAGAAAAAAAAAAATATCAAAGACATCATGAGATTAGAAAATCTATGAAATATAATACAAATTTTTCGATTATAATCTACAACGTGGATCCTTACGTTGATTTAATAAAATTGTCAATTTAATTATCGAGATAAAATGAAGGTATACGTGTGAAAAAGATAAAAAAAGAAAAATACAGTTCAGAACGATCAAAATCAACGATTAAAATGAAAATATATAAAGAAGATCTCTACGTTTATGTATAACGTTTATGTTTTTAAATCGATTTAATTTCTATTTTGAAATGATAGAAGTCCTGTTAAAAACTGACGGAGAATAAGTGACCGTCATGGAAAACGATACGAGAATTTATTAACATCAAAAAAATATATACTTATCGATATGTAATCGATCAGTCAGGAACTTCGATCGGGTTCAGGCATCATTTTAAAAATTTTACCATAATCGAAGAATATTTACGATCAATGGAAGGAAATCATTGATGAAATTATTTGTCATTGAGAAATTGTTAAGATGATAACTCGGCATTAGTTGCATTTATCTTTTGATACATTCGAAAAGAAAAGAAAGGGAATATTTAAATGCACCGAGTATCGACGATTTGGTAAGTTTCTTCTTTTTTTTTTTTCTTTTTTCTTCTCTCTTTTTTCTTTTTTAATTCTGATATAATTTCTATATTTTATTTTCTTATTTTCATTCAACTCTGAAATACTTTGTTTTCACTTGTCACTTTGTTTCTATTGATTACTTCACTTTAAATGATATTCATTATATAGGATTAATTTTTTAGACAATGATTTGCCTAATAATAATTTATTTATCATAAGTATGATTAATTTCATACGAAAGACACGTTTGATACAGGTTTTACGCAGATACAGCTTTTAACGCGGTATAATAATCAATAAATAATAGAACATTCGAATATACACTTTAAGTAACGTGTATACTTATTCTGAAAAATTTATTGGACAGAAATCGAGATCGAGACAAAAGGGATCGATACATCATCTTGCAATGAATGAAATGAATTTAGCGTTCAAATTTAAATATATCCAATATAATTGATGATCCATTTCTTTCTGTTTTTTTTTTTTTTTTTTTTTTTTTTTTTTATAACTTCAATACATCGTAAAGTTAATCAACATGGAGAGAAATATATTTGTAAAAATTATATACCTATGTAGAAATTATAATATTATAATATTATTATTTATTAACAACAATATAATATTATTATTTATTTATTAAAAACAATTTACGGACCGACTTCTTTTTCTTTCTTTTTTTTTTTCTTTTTTTTTTTTAATCTTTATATTCATTCAAATGATTACTACGATCACGATCGATTCTGATTGTCTAAAATAAAATCATACATACTGGTTAATACGTATAATTTTCAAAAGTTGAATACTGTAAATAAAAAATAATATTGCATTTCGATATCGTGTTTAGGAATTTAAAAAAATATTATATCAATATTCATTATTATTAATATTATATTAATTATGTTATATTAAAAATTATATTAATATTATTAATATATTCGTTGTTTGGAATTAAAAGAGAGAGAAAAAAAATGAAGTTTGATGAAAACTATTGAAATTGCTATAGTTTCTTAAATTCATATAAATATTATTTATTTATTTATTTTTTTTTTTTTTTTAAACGAATATATAAATACGAGTAATAAATTAATAATGAGGTAAATAATTCAACAAATAAATTTAGATTTATTTTTAAAATTTCAAATCAATTTTAATTGTATAAATAAATGTTAAATAACTTTTTGAAAATTTCATATCAATTTTAATTGCACAATCAATTTTAAATAATTCATAATATTTCATGTCAATTTTTTAATATTTCAAATTAATTTTAATTCCATAATGAATTTTAAATAATTCTTAACATATCAAATCAATTTTAATTGCACAAATGAAGTATCAAAATATGTAAACGTAAATAATATACTTAGAAATTTGTTTGACGTAATAACTTTGCAAATGGACGAATCGCATTCATTTCAGAAATAACAAATAATCGAATCTATCGTCCAATCGATTCCATTCAATAGGAAAATATTTTTCTGAAATAAAAAATTGAATAAAAATAAAAAAAAAAAAATATATATATATATATATACACAATTAACGCTTATTCGTATATGTTTTAGATCCAACTACGAAATTCAAATTACTAATATTTACTATTACATATATAAAAATGCATTACAATGGCTACATTACAAGGACATTTTACAACAAATTGAAGAAAGAAAATCTGATATCGGGTCATCCTCTTAACAATTTCTCAATAAAGAATTTTTTTTAAATACAAATGCTCTTCCATCATTTACAAATATATAATACTTCGATCATAGAAAAAAAAAAGAAAATGAATAAATAAATAAATAAATAAATAAATAAATAAATAAATATGTCACGTACTAAATATTTTTAACGTTCGATTAACTATTTATAAGAATATATTTCGTTTGTATAAAAAATTCATGTGAACAATGTTTCTAATGGTGCTTCCATCATTTTTCTATTTTCTCAAAACTATATATAAACGTAAATATAAACGCGAACGTAGAGATCTTCTCTCCTATCTTAATCGTTTATATTAATCAATACTTTTTTCTTCTCTCTCGTACGAATATTTATCACATTTTTTCGATAATTTAAATGACAATTTTGTTAACTCCGACGTAATGATTTATGTACGTTAAATGAAATGAAACTAAAATTCCTTTAAAAAAAAAAAAAAAAAAAAAAAAAAAAAAAAACAAATTATAATCGAAAATTTATTTTATCCTTCATGAATTTTCTAATCTCATATGTGTTTGTTTCTTTTTCTTTCTTTTTTTTAAATTTTTTTATCCAAACGATCACTATAATCACGATCAATTCTGATTATGTAAAGTAAAATCGTACTGTTATTCCTATTATTTATACATTTAAAATGTTATAAAATAATAATCCTCGTTGTTAGTATACTATCGTAAGTGTTAGTATATATTTTTGATAGAACAAATAATAGAAGAGATAATAATTACAATATCTTGTTATAATTAAAATTAAAAAAAAAAAAAAAAAAAAAAAAAACATTTATAATTTCAAAGTATTGAATTCTTCTTTTTTTTCTTTTTTTTTATATTAACCAGCTAAGCATATACATTTAATTATTAATTAATAAAAATTATTAAATTATTATCAATGGTAATATAATTTAATTTTATTAATTTAATATTATAATAATGAATATTATTAAATATGAAATTTTTTAATATAAAAATTATATAAAATTTGTGAAAACATATATAGACTTGGATCTTTCGATCGATACATGGGACAGTGTGACATTGATCAATGTATGTCAAGGTCGAGATAATTGCGATTGATCCTTCTAATATAAAATTTTACTAAAATTATAATGTACCAAAAAATATTATATTTATTATAAAAATGTATTGTGAATATATAAAAAAAAAAGAATTATATTATATCATATTGTATACGAAGTGAATAATAAAAAGAAAGATAAAATAATAAAACTATGAGAAAAAATGATAATGTTGCATTTGAACTTATAAAAAGATCATCCGTTATATTATAGACATTTTCGTTCGTTTATTTTAATATATTGAAAAATTAATTTTCAAGAGAACGCATTTTAAAACTTTATTTTTCATTTATGAAGATACCCTTATTATGAATTAAACATACCCTTATAATTAATAAATCTAAATCGATTCTATCGTATCGATAATATCTAATCTGATAGATAAAATGAAGATAATATTCACTTTCAAATGAATTTTATTTCAAATCTCTACAACTTTTCTTTCAGAAGATACGTTCTTTTGAAATTCTTCATTTATAGGCATCGAAGCACATGGCGGGAATCGTCACGTAATTACGAGTAGTAGTAAAGTGTATACTACGATCAGCTAGTTCATGTAAATTTCTAGATCAATGTGTTTCAATGTATTCATTCATAGAAAATAATATAGTGCTAATAGTATTTTAATTTTTTAAATGAAAAAAACTAATTAATAAATTAACTTCATTTCTTAAATGCATTTTTTTTTTAATGCAAATATCTTCAGAATTAAAACTCGTGAAAACATCAAACAAAATTTCGTTGTCGAGCATTTGTCATTAATAATTTATTGCAAAATATTTATATAGACAATTTCGTCAAAATTGAGGCATTAAAAATCAAATTTTGTCGCATCGATGATAAATACATTCGATTAAAAAAGAAATTGTTATAAATAATTAATTAATTGAAAAGTAAAAAAAAAAAAGAAAAAAGGTAGGCAAAAAACTCAATATATCTTATATCATACGATCTATAAATATATCGGTTTGATAAATAAATAATAAAATAACTTTAATTCTAACATTTAAATGAAGAACATAATTTAATATAATCAGTATTGATCAATTTTAAATATTAGTATTTAAATTAAGAAAGAAATACGTTTATTTATACGTAACAAATTATATCAAATTTACGTTCCATAAAATCATAAAGAAATAAATAAGAATCTACGTAAATAATAATGTATATGCTATTGATTTTACATTACTAAACGAGTAATGTAACGAAAATATTATGAATTATGTCTATAACAACAAAATGATAATAAATGCATAACAATATAAAAAAAAAAAAATAGTTCATTTTGAAAAAAGAAAGCAATTTTCAAAAAATCACGTCATTTTCACATAAATATTATATATAATTCAAATTAATTTTACTTAAAAAGAAAATAACTATTTTGTAATATATGTATATAAAACAAATACATATATACTTAATTACTTAGTGTTTTTAAAAAATAATGTAAAATATACTAACTTATTAACATCAACTGGTAACGAACAATTTTTTATCAACTATCGGTAAAATAGAAAAAAAACTTCTATTATTAATTATCGATTATAAAATAGTATTATATTCCACTGGTAAAGTAGAAAACTCCAACTCCTATTAATGATAAAACAGTGCATAATTATTTTACAGATATTGATTGCCACAAATGAATCGATAGATATTCAAGAGTAAATAGTAATAAATTTAGGCATAATAAATTCGAATTTCCAAACTAATTGAAATATAAACAATTTTATATATAGTTTTTTTTTCTTTTTCTTAAATCATGCAATTATTATTATGAAAATTAATATCTTTGTCATGTTTGCTTCCAATTAATAAAACAATAGTTTAGCATGTTGAATTATAATTCGACAATATAATTCAGAAAAATAAACTAATAGCAAACTACGTACTAAACAATATTCAACGATCAACAAACGACACCTTGTGTCTTTCAAGATAACAAAGACAACAAAAATATTGACTGATTGTAATATTTAATAATTATTTAGTAGAAATGAGAGGAACAATATAAGAAGAAAAATTTTAGGAACAACAATTATATTGCAATATAATTCTAAAGATCATTTTTACAATTAGTTATGAATTTTATTATACCGTACTATATGCATGTATAAAGTAAAAAAAAAAAAAAAAATTTTCTCAGGCACAATAATAATCTTAAGGTGAAAAAAAAAGAAAATAAAAGAACGGAACTATCACAAAACAAGTGAAAAATAAATGATAGATTATATTAACGCACAAAAATTATCTATTATAAGCAAAGAATGATACAAACAAACAATGTTTAGCTAGTACAAAATAATATATCACCAAAAAAGAGGATGATCCTTTTTTACGTTCCAATACTCGTGACGATCATCGTGCGTATGATAATATCATCAATGTCGTTTCGTGATAAAGAGAGAACAATTGTCCGTCTGGTGAGTAATCATTTTTTGTATACTCATAATTCAATCAACAATATGAAATAATAATAAAGCATCGAACACTTGAATTTCTTTCGAACTGAATACGTCACCTTTGAGAAGCAAAATCATACTGAGAGAGACTGAAAAAAGAGAAGGGACTCTGTACGCAACGCGCATGATCTATGTGGAAGGGAAACCGTAGAAAATGCGCATGTCCTTCGTCAAAAGGGTGAACGAAACAAAGTAAAAAGAAAATGACAAATAATTACTTAATGACTAGAAAGAAACACCCATTCAGTTATATAGAATAAATCTAAAAGGGAGAGATACGTATCAGAGGGTATAGATTTTATATAAATTATTCATATGAAAAAAGACCACACCGAAACAATTTTTTTTACACGTACTTTTACATTTGTTATTTTAAGAATTTATTAGACGTTCGAATTCGAATACTTGATGCAGGAAAATGGATGGAGTTAAAGTCAGTTGAAATCAATAACTCGTAAGAGCTCATCAGTATGAGTTTGCTAAACAATGAATATTTCGAAAACAAGTACTATACTTACAATTTTAGATTTCTTAAACTAATTGGCATTTGGCATTATGATATGTCGACAAAACAATTGATATATATTTGTGTTCTTAATCTTGTAATAGCTGTAGGATCATTTTCACAGGTATGACATATCCTAATACGTGATTATATTAATTTATGATTAGAACAAATCTGAAAATGATTTCCATTCAAAAGAATGATTATTAAAATATGAAGATACAACTTGTTGGACTTTAGATTTATTTACTCTTCACGTCAGAACTGAAGGTTATTCCGATCGTCAAATTGATGGAAACGACCTTACCTTCTTTATGCTTCGCAGCATGTTATTATAACATATTGTTGAATGCTACAACTGTTCGTACTTTGCTCAAATATTTTATTTTGAAATAAAAGTGACAAAAAGATATGTTACAAAAATTCTTTATGTCGTTAAACTTTCAGATGAAGAAAATTCTTTATCATATCAAATCCGATTGGAATAAATTGGCGAACAAATCGGAATTAATAATCTTAAAAACAAATGCCATTCGAACCAGAATATGTACAATAATAATCACAAGTAAAAGAAAAAAAGAAAAATTTATTATTACATTATTAAAATTTTATAATGTCACTTAAATAACATAATAATTTTCTTCTAATCTTTCAGTTACATTTTATTTGTATATTATTTTTTTGACATTACCATCCATTATTTGTATCCTTCTGTATAATTTTAATGTTGCAAACGAAACTGTATTAATCTTGCCAATTTGCCTCAATAATTTTCTGAGAGATCAAATGAATTACTATTTCACATTTTTATTTGAATGCGCATTCGTATTCATCATAACTACTATAGGAATCGCCCACTATTCTATGTTTGTATTAATTGTACAGCATGCCTGTGCACTATTCAATATCGTCGCGTAAGTAATTAATTAATAGAATTTATCATGGAATTAATATTTTCAATTTAAAGCTCTTTTTTTATAATTCATAGTAATGTTTATTTTTCACAGTTCAAAAATAGAAAATGGATTTAAAAGTAATTTCAGTCATCCCAACAATCGTAGTAAATTCGCACAGGAATATGAATGGCTCGTCGATATCATAGAGTTTTATGATAATGCAATCGAGTTCGTATCAAATTTTACAATCATTTTCTCGTTATAATTAATACATCAAAGTGCTAATAATTAATAATAATATAATTATAAATATTTTTTATTATTACATATCTCTTAAGTTTTGTCGATTTAATGAAGTTATATCATAAGATAATTTATCCATTCGAAGTATTCTCGTCGTTGCTCTTTATTATCATAAATTATCTTTACGTAAGTAATTCATTTACATAAAATTTGAAATCTAATATTTGCTCTATCGTAGCAAATTAAAAAGATAAAAATTTTGTTTCCAGTTCTTTCAGTTGCTTTCATTTACAATAAATACGACCGAAGTATTACAAAAGTTTAATTATATTATTGGATCTATGTTTGTAATATATGTTTACTGTTACCTTGGACAAAAATTAATAGATTATCATAACAAAATATTTATGAAATTGTTGGTATTGTTTTAAATTTTTTTTATTGCGATGACTAATTCACACGAATATTAAATGATAAATTAATATTTACAGATGTCAAATTCCATTTTACTCGTTTTCGTTGAAAACGCAAAAAATGTTACCCTTTATGATAATGAAGAGCCTAATGCCATGCAATCTTTCTATGAAGGGAGTGATTGTATTATCCAATCTTCATTTTGTCGCGGTAAAATATATTTTATTGATATAGACAATGACAGAAAGAGAATTTATATTAATAGAAATCTTTCATTTTAGTTAATGCGGATATCATTTTCATACGCTATGATTGTTTACAATTCATTGTAAATTTAACGAAATAAGATACTGATAATAATATATTTCGTATATTTTGGGATATAAAAATACAATGATTTTTCCTTGATAGATTGAAAATATTAAGTATAGTGTAAATCCGATGGTGATGACTCATTTTTTTTTAATATCTTTAGTATTTTGTTAATTTAATCGATATTTAATTTAATCGGATTTTGAAAATAACTAGAAGAAAAATTATTTCCTTCTCTCGCACAAATCTTGTCTATATCTATCACGTAAATCGAAAAATATTTATAAAAAAAAAAAAATTTAATATCCATATTACAATTGATCTAATTTCTTCACTGATAACAAACAGAGGATATTTTTATGAGTTTTGTTAATAAGATCCAATCATACAACTAAAAATATCTGAAAATTTAGATCTAGATCGATGTTTTAAATGCAAATTTATATTTCTTCGTTTAAGTTCACCTTACTTTTTCTACCATTCTACTTCATTTTTATTTTCGCGCCGCATTATCTATATATATATATTTCGTGACACATATATTAGGTGGACCGGAAAGTAATGTCGTTTCTGCGCATGTCGATATTTGATTGTGATTAAAAATAAAAACTTGTTAAAAATTTATTCGTTTGAATTTAATTTAAGAAAGCGACATTATTTTCCGGTCAACCAAATATTTACCTACATATATGTACTCTATGAATCAAGGAAATAATGTGTAATATATTAACTTATCAACAATCGATAAAAAAAGGAACATTTTTATCGATAGTCGGTAAAGTAGAAATCAATTTCTATATATAACTCTCGATAGAAAGATAAAGATTTATTATTTTGGTAAAATTCCCTGATGTTAAAATAGAAATTTCCTTCCTTTATTAACCCTCAGCGCTTCGTTGGCTCCGCTATGGAGACATTTGTCATTTATTCCGTAATTCCGAAGGCTCCAGCTGTAGAGCAAAATGTTTTTAGCATTGTGATTACGCTTAAGATGCTACGTTATCGTCGATTTTGGCAATTGTTATCTTTAGTTAAAACGTGCTAAATCTATACGATTAATTACGATTAAACCATTTTTAGACTTTTTCTATAGCTAGCGATAAATAAGGATGGGTAGAGTTGATCGAGCTGATCAATATGCCACTAGTTATTGCTTTTTGAGAAAATCGCTTAAGTGGTGATGGGAATTCATACATTCTCTATAAAACTGTAGAGCACAATAAAAATGTGAAAGCATTGACGCAGTTACAGTATAGAACAATTTTAATCGATCAATTCGTAGGAGATTTTTGTCACGATAGAACAAGTGTTTCTACATCAATTTCTGAAATCAGACTAAACGGAAAATAATTCACATAATGAGAAAAGATGCAAAGAGGGATTGCATTGTGTACTCTAAAAGGAAACAAATGGATGACAGACGTCAACCAAGTGATTACTGTGACACTTGCCCAAGTAAACCCAGAATGCACATGGAAGATTTTTTCCAAAGATATTACACCACGGTGAATTACAAAATTTTTAATTTATCTTTTATTTACAATAGGAAAATGCATGTTTATAAAATAAATAAAATCAAATGGATTCACAAGGACGTGTAATCTTTTCCGCTCAAAATAAGACTTCCTTTAGCTCAGGCGCTCCGCTCCAAAAATATGCCGGGAGTTGTTGGTAGGCAATACTCGCGTGCAACGCTAAGTGTTAATAATAAGACACTATAGAGTGTAACTAACAGAGATATTAATCCATAATATAATAGTTCATCAATTGATATGATATATCCCTACTTTGTTTCTTGCGATAAGATAAAAATAATTTCAAACACAATTTAAAAGGAAAATAAAACTTATATACAGTTTCTACTTAAACGATGTACTCTGTCGTACAAAAAAATAATTCTTTTGTCATATTTACGATCAATTCGTAGAACAATAGCTTAGAGCGTTTTACGATATTCCAATAATAAATATAATTTTTAAAAATAATATCTTTTTTATTAGTCAACTTCATAAAATTTGTACAATCAGTATTCGCTCTGTTAATGAAAGATATTAGAAAAAAATTAATTTTATATATCGCATTTATTTGATGGTAACAGTATTTCTGAATCCTGATATATAACAAATACGTAAATAAATCAATTAAATTATGTAATATTTTATATTATATAAGCATCTTATATATATATATATATATATATATATATATAAACTAAAAACAAAACTAAACTAAACAAACAAAACTAAAAAAAGTCGAAAGCATAGAAAAATACCTCCCTATTATTTTGTATTTGACAACGATGTACTTGATAACGATAATAGTACTCTTTCGAAAAAAAAAAAGGAAAAAAACTGAACTAATAATGAACTCGTAAAAAAATATAAAACTTTTTCTCTCAATGTGCAAAGATTTTCGCAAAGAATTGATATAAGATAACATTGACATTAACAAATCGTGTTTACTTATGTTATTTCAATTTGTGAAAAGGAACAGTATAAAATATTGCAAAAGCTTTGTTTATCGTATTTAAACGCGTTCGCTTTATTATAAAAAAAAAAAAAAATAAAATAAAATAAAAAAATAAAAAATACTTTTGTTACTTTTCAGATTTTTATTACAACTTTACTATTACAAAAATTTCAACCATGACGGAACTGACGGTGAAGAATTTTTCAATGAATTATACTCGAACGATTTCCGAACGATTGTTGAAATAAATTGTAATGAATTGAAAAGTGATAATTTATCGAAAGATTAAGACTTTTATGAAACTGATATTAAATCACGAAAACGATAGAATTTTTAATTTATTTGAATTGTTTCACTTTCACGTTTAATTACGAAATAATAGCCGATGACATGAGATAACTTTTGCGTAAAACTGCCAGTCAACAATGTTTTAATAATAAGAATAATTAGGATAATTACCGAAATAATTGCTTTTCAAAAATGAACTCGATCCTCTTCAAGTTTTTTTACTCTTGCCGATCATCATATGTATTGCAATATTATATGATGTTAAGTAGACAAGAATTGTCTCTCCTATGAGTAATGATTTTTTATACACTGATAAATATAATAAACAATATAAAATAATACTAACGCGTCGAGTATTCGCATTTCTTTCCGAACAAATGCGTCAACTTCGAGAAGCAAAATAATACTGCGAGAGAATGAAATGAGGAAGTGCCTGCACACGCAATGTGCATGTCCTTCGTGAAAGAAAGAAAATAATCGACAATGTAAGAAGTAAATGACAAATAATAACATAATAGCTAAAAATAAACATCCGTTCAATTGTATACGTACAAATTGGACGTAAAAGAGAAAAAATAATAGTCTATAGATATTGATATGAATTATTGTTATGGGAAAGAAAAAAAGAAAAAAAAAAAAAAAATTTTCTGCCATTTCGATAGAATTTTTACAATTGTATCTTTACGTTTATCATTCTAAAAATTTATTTATTTAAAAGGAGTACTTAGAATACTTGATTGAAATAATGGGCATGGTATTGAAGTCAGTTGAGATTAGTGAGTCATAAGAGGTATTAGTATGACTTCGAAGAACGTCGAGTGGTATTTCGAAAATGAGTACTATGCTTACAATTTTCGATTTTTTAAATTAATTCGGCATTTGTTATTATGAAACATCATTAAAGTATCTGGTTTACGTTTGTTTTTTAAACTTTATTATAACCGTAAGATTATTTTCGCAGGTATGTCATAATCTGATTCTAGCTTATAATGATTTATGATTAAAAAAATTAGCTCGATTATGATTTAGCTAGATTTATGTATCAATGAATATCCAATTATTAAATATCAATAACAACTGATTGGGCTTTAGATTTATTTACTCTTCACGTCAGAACTGAAGGTAGATCCGATCATCAAAATAATGAAAATTGTCTTACCTTGTTTATCTTACGCATCCTGTTATTACAACTTATTTTTGAATGCTGCAATTGTCGGTACTAATTTGACTAAATCAATTCATTCAAATTAAAAATGACAAACACGCATGATTGACAAAAATCAATGAAACTTTCAGATGAAGAAAATTTTATATAACATTAAATGCGATTGGGATAAACTGGCGAACAAGCTGGAATTAATGATCTTAAAAAGATACGGGAATCGTAGCAGACTATGTACAATAATAATCGCAAGTAAAAAAAAAAAAGAAAAGAAAAAAGAAAAAAGAAAAAAGAAAAAAGATATACTATTATTCGAATAATATAATTAAGTGCTTTTATTCTTTCAGTTGCTTTTTATCTGTATATTACCTTTTTAATGTTACCATCGGTTGTATGTATTCTTACGTATATTTTTGGTGTCATCAATGAAACTGAATTAGTGTTGCTAATTCGTAATGATTATTTTTCGAATGAACGAAAATGCATTATTATTTGGCATTTTTTTCTAATGCGCATTATTAACTATCATATGCACGGTAAGAATTGCCTACAGTTCTATGTTCGTATCAATTGTACAGCATGCCTGCGCACTATTTGATACCGTCGCGTAAGTAATTAATTGATAAGACGAAATAAATATTTCCGATTAAAAGTTTTCTTTTTCTTTTCTTCTTGTCTAATTTATATAATATTTTCTTTTTTTTATTTTTCATAGTTGGATGATAGAGAAACCATTTAAAAATAACCAACATAATTTCTATCGTGTTTCTATAAGGAAATTTCCAATATTTCAGGAGTACGAGTGGATCATTAATGTCATAAAATTCTATGATAACGCCATCAAGTTTGTATTCAATTTTGAACTTTTTCTAATTTGTACATACAAGTGTTAATTACTAATAATAATATTATATATCTTTCGTTATTTTCAATCTCCAAGTTTTGTCAACTTAATAATATTGTTTTATGGGAAAATTTTTCTGTTCATTGTATTTTTCTGGGTGTTTATTATAATCGTTGATTATCTTTACGTAAGTAATACATTTACAAAAGATATTTAATGAGTTGTTCGGAAAGTAATTTCGTTTTTTTTTTGTGAAAATAAAAGACAATTTTTGTATAATGAACGAATATTTTATTAAATTATATATTGGGCATTCTGGTCCAATACCTTTTGCCATCTTTCTGGTAGTAGCATGATTCCACGCTCATAAAATTTTTGGTCTTTGCTGGCAAAAAATTGATCGAGGTGGTTTTTGACTTCCTCATTTAAAGTGAAGGTTTTAGCGTCTAAAAAATTTTGCAGTAACCGGAACAAATAATAAACCGAAGGTGCCAGATCTGGAGAATATGGTGGGTGTGGCATTGTATCCCATTCAAGCTGTAAAAGCTTTTGGCGAGTGACCAAACTTGTATGAGATCTCGCATTATCTTGGAGGAACACTATACCTTTTCTGTTGATTAATTCTGGCCTTTTCTGTTGAAGTGCATCATTCAGTTTGTCCAGCTGATGACAGTAGACTTCCGAATTAATTGTTGTTTTATCCGGTAAAATCTCAAAGAAATAAAAACGATTCCTTTAAAATCCCACCAAACAGACAGCATCACCTATTGATGAATATTGACTTTGGAAATGCTTTGAGCCGGTTCATCTTTTTTGCTCCATGATCTCTTGAGTTTGACATTGTTATATACAACCCATTTTTCGTCCCCAGTAATGATGCGCTTCAAAAATGGATCATTTTCGTGACGTTTGAGAAGCTAATCACAGACGTCAACGCTAAAACACAAATTTCTCTCCGTAAGAACATGGGAAATCCATATACCAAGCTTCGAGGTTAAACCCAGACCTTTCAAGTGGTCATAAACAGTTGAATTTGATAAATTCAACCTCTCACTGATCTCACGTGTTGTTATTCGCCGATTTGCATCAACTAATGCCTTTATCGTGTCTTTATCAGCTTCAACCGGCCTTCCAGAACGTGGTGCATCTTCGACATCAAAATTGCCGGATCAAAATTTTGCAAACCAGTTCTGCCATTGTCATACTGTCAATACATCTCCATACACATCAGTTAATTTCTTTCTGGCTTAAACAGCATTTTTACCTTTTCTCTAGTAAAAAAGTAAAATATGACGAAAATGCTGTTTGTTGCTCTTCATATTTAAACTATTACTGAATCAATGGTATTATTTAAAAAATGTATTGGATCGAGATGTTTACCCCAATTATGTATTTATTTCACTATACGTCGCATCGCCGGTGGCATCCACGGCACTATACCCAAATCGAGGCCGGTCATCGGTGACCCCAACGATATTCAATGTGTTAATTGAACAAATCTGCTTAAAACTCGAGAAAAATAAAGAAATAAAAATAAAAAACTACCTATAAAATGAATGACATTTTTACCCAAAAATCAGATGTTAATTATAACGTCTCTTTTAATCAATTACCATAAAAAGCGTTACAAAATCAACAGTAAAATAACGTCCCTTAAAATAAAAATATTAAATAAAAATTATTTTTTATTTTCGTTAAGACGGGCTGAATCCGGCGGTACTGCAATACCGGCTCAACCCCCGGCAGAGGCGGAGCAAGCCCCGGCCTTCCGCCAAGTTCCAAAAATCTAGCTAATATTCTGGCTGCTCTATGAGCAGCGTATCAGATATTAAGCTGATAAGAACAGATACTACACTTTGATCTTAGCCATAGGCCGAGAAGCGATAAAGAAAATCATTCAAAATCATTATAATAAGCATCTTAATGTCGGAAAATGATAACGAGAAGAATGCGACACCTTGCGGCAACTTCGTCAGTTAATTGCATTTTGAAAGAACGCTCATAGCGCTGATCGCCAATAAGATCACATTTTTAATATATCTGTAAGAGATAAAGGATAGTAATTAATTATATTTTTTAAATAGAACGTTAAAAAGAACATATGAAAAATAATTTTATTTATTCGATAATTTGAAACTGCCACGATACTTCTACGTTATGTTTCACAAACAAAATCTAAACTTCACAGACGAAAAATAAAAGGGATCTTAATACATATAAACGTAATTTTCTTCATATTTTTATTTCTTAATTTTACAAAATTTCATTTTAAACGAGAGATATTTTTATTTAAGAAATATAATAGATTAAAGAGAAATAAATATAAATTTGTTTTATCTTCACTCATATATTCGTATCTTTTTGCAATAATTACGTTCAATATCATATGTTACCATTAAAATTGGAATTTTATTGTTTATTAGTTTTATTCTAGTAACATTAATGGTATCAATTTTTCTTTAGAAAAATTTTAAGAATTTGAAATTTTACGATTCAATAAAAAAATCTGTGAAATAAAACAAATATCAAATTGTTATGAAATATGTGAGGTTAGTTTCCTGTTGAAGTATAAAAGATATGAAAAATGAAGATTAAAAATACTTATGATTGAGATTTTTGGAAATTTTATTGTAAATATATATATATATATATATATATATATATATATATATATATACATATATAAATATATATATAAATATTTGTATTATTTCATAATAGTTCTCAGAATATACTTGATTGAACTGTCAATAAATGTTTTATAATATTATCATTTATATACACAAAGCATTTATCTACAAATTAGGATTTTGTAATAAAGGATACAATCCTTAACATCCAGATTTATTTCTCAAAATTGAAAATTTTTAATATTCTTTATATTTTAGGACCGTCGTTAATTATCTTTACATAAGTAAATAATATATTTATTTAAATAATTTTGATTTCTAATATTTGTGATGTCGTAATAAAGTAAACACGTAGAAATTTCTTTTTCAGTTATTTCAATTATTTTTTATTATTTTTTCTATGGTAAATATGAGTGAAGGATTGAAAAAATATAATAATATTATCGGACATACGTTTGTAATATATATTTATTATTATCTTGGATAAAAATTAATCAAAAATTAATCATCATATCGAAATATTTATAAAATTATAGGTATTGTCGTAAATATTTTTAATTAATTGACGATTAATTAAAGATTCGAATAAATAAATAAACGATTGATGATTAATTAATATTTCGAGATGTCAAATATCATTTTATTCATTATCGTTAAAAACGCAAAAAATGTTTACTCTTTTTAATAATGAAGAGCATAAGGCCATGCAATCTTTTAATGAAGGGAATAATCGTAATATCTCATTATCATATTTTTGTCACAGTATAAGATATTTTACAAATATAAATTATTATACTAATCAAAAGTTTGTATAATGATAAAAAAATCCTTCATTCTAGTTAATGCGAAGAACATTTTCATGCGCTATGATATTTTATAATTCGTTTGATTTTTGCCGAAGAAAATAATAAATAATAAATAATAAATAAATTAATTAAAAAATAATAAATAATAAATGACGATTATTTTACATCATACAAATATGCAATAGATAATTTGTGTTGTAAAACTAGTAAACATAAACAAAAGATATGTGTACTTAATAATAATAATACTAATAAAAAATTTAAAACAAAAAAAAAGAATAATCCTTTTTAGTTGCCACATTTACGTATTATTAACAATCATGTAAATTATTAAGATATATACGTACATGTAGATATATGTACATATTTGTATATCATATACACCTACGTTTTAATTAAAGTATCTCGGTTGATTTAAAAATTAAAAAAAAAAGACTCTTTCATATTTCATATTTCGAAAGTTTAACATTTTAAAAATGTGCTCGTACATTTTTTTTTCAATAAAATTCGAAATATTTCGAATAATACGATCTTTTGTATGAAGAACTGGTTAAGCCAGTTTTAAAATGATCAACTAATAAAACTGATTGATCAGTATTTTTTTATTCTATTATATTCTAAATATACGAAATTATACTTATATCTGAACGTGAAGATATATATAAAATGAAAGTAATGTAATTGATTACAAATCAATAAAATTTTATTAGAATATATCCTCGAAAAGAAATCAGAAACAAAAAGATTATATCTTTTTTGTAAATCTAGATCAACGAGACATTTTTAAGGAAAAAAAAAATAATAATTGTTCAACGAATTATATTGAATAATCATCTATTCTTATTTACTCATAATTCAAGAAACGATAAACATTAAGCGTCAAGTATTGAAATTATTTCTTTTAAAATAAACGATGAAAGAATCATAAGTGAAAGGAACTGTGCGTATTTAAAATGCATATCTTTTGCAAAAAGGAATATAATAATGTACAATATAACGTTATACATTTTCTTGTTACAATTATATTTGAATAAAAACTGGACTATTACTACAATGGCGATATTATATACTTTCTTAATAATTTTATATGCTCAAAGAGCATAAGAATCAATATTAATTTCAGATTAGCTTATTCATGATGAAAGAAATAAAGATTCACTTTTTTCAAGAACAGATTTACAACATTTTTTTTTTTTAATTTATTTTTTATTGATTATTACAATAAAAATAGATATACGGATATACTATTTTCATTCAATGTAAAAAATACATTTTCGAGCAATTGAACTTGGTAAGTAATGTTCTAGGGTAATTTAATTTTAACAAGTAAAAAGAAAAATATATAACTATTAAAAATCTTGAAAAATTAAATTACTTTTGTTATAATTAATTATTTTTAAATATTTAAAAAAAAGTTCAAATAAAAAACAAATGAATTGTTTTTTCAAATATCCGTAAAACTAACGATAAGTATAATCACTAGAGTGATGTTGGCACATTTGAGAGGGACAAGGGCATTACCCAATCAGCGATCGTTAATGAAAATACAAACATCCAATCAGTGAAAGTGGCGTTGAGATCGTTCATTTTAAAATAGCAGTATTTTAAATAATTAAAAATTTCATAATAGAATTAGCAATAGGAAGATTCATAATAAAATACACAACAAAAATGAGAACAAAATATTTAAGAACATATAAAATATTATGAAATATAAGCGCGAAATTTGTTCGTTATTAAAATTTCTTAATTATATTGTATATATTGTCAGAAAAAAATATTTAGAAACTATATATATTTTTAGTGTACAACAGAGCTGCTGTACCATATAACTTAAAAGTCTTACAGATTTGTACTTGTTTGCAATGAATCGTACTTTGAACAAAACATTTACATTAATGAATCGCAGAAGGCAAGCTATATATATATATATGTGTGTGTGTGGCATGTAATACATGCATATGTTTCCTTACAAAAAATTATTTTTCTTATTGCTCCCTTTTCCACGTTTGGTGGAAGGTTTATCACTACTTTTTTTCTCTGTTTCTTTTTTATTTTTTGCCGTTGGCTTTTTTGCCTGTAACAGTAAATTTAATTATATAACTTCGGTTAATAATATACAGATACAAAAATGCGTATTCTATTAAAACAAAATACATAAAAAAGTAAAAAAAGAAAAAAATTTGTCTTTAAAAATACCTTAATCATTTTATCAGTATCAATGTTATCTTCCTCTTCATCTGAATTAATATCATCTACAAATTCTACATCTTCTTGCGAAGCTGCTACAGATTTTTTTGCTTTACTGTTATTAATAGTATAAGGTACACCACTAGATTTTTTATTATATGTTCTGGTAAATGATGCTAATACCTATATAACATTGTAATTGCATAAATATATATATATATATATATATATATATATATATATATATATAAAATGTATAATTTATAAATTAGTTTATTACTATTTATAACTATTTTATACTATTTATAAATTAGAAGCAATATACAAATATATAAATTCAATTTACCTTACTATCAACAGCTTGAAGTGAATTACGTTGTCCTGGCCACAAAGAAACTTCATTTAAGGAATCTAAATCCTCTCTGATATAAATTTTTAAACAATTAATTATATTAACACATATAATAACATAATTAACATATTAATTCATTTATACTTTCAGATTTCTATGTACAAATATGTATATATACAAATTTAAATGAAAAATAATAAATACCTTAATAAATGATAATGGTTCATAACATTAACCGCTTCATCTACTCCTTCAGTACCATTGTTAACCAAAGGTTTAATAATTGCATCTTTTATATGATTTAAATAATCTAAATTGATAGCTGCCTTATTCGCACCAGTACTTAAACGTGTGTGTACAGTAATCTCTTGCAATAATCTAAAATAATGAATTTATATATTACAATGAATATATCTATTAAAATTAAATAAAATAAATGATAAAATTAACCTATCAAATTTATTCTTTTTTGAGTTACACCCAAGCCAGGATGGAAAATTAATTTGATTTTTTATATCTCCGGACATCATATTACCAGGAATAACTGAAGAAAAACAAGCTTGAATTGGCAGAAGAGACCAAGCATTGTTACTTCGAATTTCTTTTTCTATATCATCTCCTAATGCTATACTCTCTGCAGCTTGTGCAACTCTTTCTAATAATTCAGTTCTAAAAATGTGCATACATATATTTATATATATATATATATGTAAAATAGAAATTAATCAAAAATAATATATTTTTTATACAAACTTTGGTGCTGCAGGTATAACTGAAAGATAATTTTCTTGCACAAACAATGATGCTATATTATAATCATGAAAGAAAAGATCACTTTTTTCATTAATACTCATATTTTTGTGTTCCTCAAAACTTAAAACCTTTTTCACTACGTCCCAAGGACCCAATTTTAAATCTTTATTTGGTTTACTCTCTGTCTTTGTTACATTATCAGATTTTTCATTTAATAATGATAAATGATTAATCACTTGACGAATATCTTGATTGGTTGATTCAATTAAACGATCGAGTTGTTCTGTTGATATTTTTATATTTTCTTTATAACATATTGACTTCATTGCTGCCTAAGAAAAAATTTTTAATTTAAATATAATATAGTATAATTATATTATATACATATATCTTTACTTCATACCCTGATTTGCTCTAATCTTGGTTTTTGAAATCTGAGATCAAATGTATAATTGGAGAGGGTTCTCATTTTTGGATTATTCCGGTCATTGCAAATACAAATTATTGGTACATCTGTAGATTTGATTAAGCTGACTAATTCCTGCAAACCTCCACGATCCTCATTACCAGCCATACCATCAACTTCATCCATTAATAATACATGTTTAACTTTTCCTTCTCCTTTTTGATCTAAATGATATTACATGGTAAATATAAAATTTAACTGTATTAAGAACAAAAAGAACAATGTAAAGAAAAAATACTTACTACTAAAGTAATTCTTTATTGTTGTATTCGATAGAATTTCAGAAACTTCTTCTTTTAAAAGTTTCTTGCTTCTTGTATCAGAAGCATTAAATTCTAACAGATCGAAACCTAATTCATTAGATACAACCTGAGCAGTAGTAGTTTTACCAATACCGGGTGGTCCAGATAATAGAGCAGCTTTGAAAAATGCTCCATCATCATTTTTTGCCCAGGGACCTCATAAAAGAAAATACAGTTAGATATTACAATTATATACAAATGTATAAATATTTGTATACATTTAAATAATAAAGAATAATCTTACTAGGTTTGGTATGTTTTTTAGTTCCATTTTGATTTTTATGCCAATTTAATAACCAAGTATATAACTTCTTCGCAGAACTTTTATCCCCTTGTTGTCCTAATATTTGTTTCATAGTTTTCGGTCTATATTTATCAACTAATACTTCACAATTCTCCGTTATTATAGCATTCTATATAATCCAAAAGAATTAATAATATTAAAATATTTATATTAAAATAAATAAATAATATAAACATTGTATTGTTACTTACATTTGCTACTTTAGTATCTAATTTCGTTACTGAAGACTGTGTATGTTTTACATGTTTTTCTGTTTCTTTAACAGATTCTGCTGTTTCCTCTACAGATTTTGTTGTTTCTTTCACAGTTTTCGTTGTTTCCTTCACAGGTATCGTTGTTTCTTTCACAAGTTCCACTGTACTTTTTATAGGTTCCATTGTTTCTTTCACATTTTTCTGTGGTTTTGATATTGCAGAGGGTTCAACCTTTGACATTGGTTTTTCTTTTGATTTTGCACGCTTTGATTGCTTTACATCTTCAGCTTTTCCTTTAGGTCTTGTTCTTATAAATTCCAACAAGTCATCTTCAGATATTTTCTTTATCTTTAACTCATTGGCCTTAAAAATGTGAATGGATTTTTAATTATAGTAAAAGAAATTAATATTTTTTAAAATAAACACATTTGGATACCTTTGCCATCTTTGCAGGTCCATATTCTTCTCCTACTATCAGATAATCTGTATTTTTTGATACTTGATGCAAGATACGACCACCATATTTTGTAATTAATTCTTTAGCTTCATTATCTTCTAACGAATCCAAAACACCTGTTATTACAAAACTTAGACCTGCTAAGCAATATTCTGCGCCCTTCAATTAATATTATTATATTATTTATTATCTCTGAAGACTACATAAAGGGTATTTGTATAGGTGTATATAATAGTAACATTTTCATTTATTTCAATAATATTATTATTATCTATATCCAAATTTAATAATTAAAAAGTATTATTATAGTATATATTAAAAGTATATAAAAGTATATTATTTACCTGTGGAACTTCCTTAGAACCAGGATTTCTTGCACCACCTCTTTGAAGATATTTCTGATATAATATTGAATTTTGTTTTTTCATTTGAATCCTTTCTTCATATTCATCTGACATTGAACTATTAGCATTCTCTTTTTTCAATCTTTTAGGTTCAATTTCTATCGCAGAAGTATGTTTAGTACGTTTCAATGATTTTTTAGAAGAATTTTTTATTCTTTTATCAATATTATGTTCTACATTGGTTAAAGAAAATTCTTTATTACTAGAAGATTTATCTTTTTGTTTTATATCTTCTTTTTTATAAGATATTTCATCATCAACAGACATATTATGCTTCTTCTCTTTATTTGAAGTATTACTTTTTTCACTTTCTATCTGATCATCTATCTTATTATCTTTTTTATCTTTCTTATCGTCTTCTTTGTTTTCATATTCTAATATAAAATATAGATAAATGTAGAATTTATTTTAATAAAATTATTAAAAGTGTACAAAATATGTGTATGTATATACATTTCTTACCATTTTCTTTGACACCTTGTAAATATTCTTTTTCAATTATTGTTGTATCTAACTTGCTCAATGTAAACTCAAACTCGTCATCTAAATGAGTTTTAGCTTCCTGTAAATCAATTATGTTTACAACGTCATCATTTTACATGCTTTTGTAATGTAATACAAAATTTACCTTTGTCTTTGGCTTCTTTTTCACTCTTGGCATTGTTTCTCGTGTCACTGATGTTTTACTAAACATTTCTGCTGGCGAAATTGTGCTTACCGGTTTATTTGTTATATGAGATACATTTTGTGTATCATTAATCAATTGGACTTCAGCCTTTTCATTTTTAGTATTTGACACTATTTGAACTTCATCATCAGAATCAGATAAAAGATGATGCTTGTTAATTTTCTTTGTCAACTGAAAAAAAAAATAATTTAATTAGTCCAATTAATAAAATAAGCAACAAAATAAATCAACTATTAATGAAATAATCATCTCATATAAGTTCCCAATGATTGTCATTCAAATATTGATTTTTTTTTTTTTTTATGATAGAGTTAACCGTGGAGTTGTATAAACAGCTGAATAAACAGCTCTATCACAGAATGTATATTAATGATATTAGTATATCAAGACAAGAAAATGTACTATCATAGAATAATAAAGATATAAATTCTTTTTAATGTCATTTAATAGTTATCAAAGTATCTTTTGAAGAAATAAATATAAATCAAAGACATTCTCATTCTTCATCTGCAACATAAATCTATATGATTTTCAAATAAAGAACTGCAAGATAAAGAAGAAAGCTATTATAATAATTATGTTATTTTGTTTTAAAAAATTATTTAGCGGAAAGCCACTATTTTGGTATATCGTTTTATAAGAATATCTAACGGAGAGCTACTATAGTGAAATATAATGCACAAAGGATGATAAAAAAAAAATACAACCTTGGTACGTTTTACCACAGCACATGATTTTGTGTCCTCTTCGTCAGATGAGATTATTGCTCTTTTTTTCTTTTTGACAGTAGATTTAACCGTAGATTTATCCGTAGATTTATCCGTAGATTTATCCGTAGATTGATTTGTAGGTTTTTTAGTAGTACAAGTAAAATAAGATCGTATATCCTAAAAAAGTGAAAACAAATTAATAGTATTTAAAATCAGACATTAATAATAAAAATATAACATAACCTATCATAGTCGGCATAATTATAAATCTATTATGAAATAACAAATAGACTTACACGTGGCATTGTTAACAGTTAATATATAAGATGAACAAAATATTCAGTCTTATAATTACATGTATTTTTA
Organism: Vespa crabro; assembly: GCF_910589235.1. Classification (NCBI taxonomy): domain Eukaryota; kingdom Metazoa; phylum Arthropoda; class Insecta; order Hymenoptera; family Vespidae; genus Vespa; species Vespa crabro. The sequence continues at coordinate 1,274,126 of NC_060979.1, read as the reverse complement.
ATAAAAAAAAAAACAAACAAAAATCTAATTATAATTCAACAAATCATTATAAACTGCCCAACATGAATTTCGACGAAATTCTATTCAAAAAAAAAAAAATACAAATACGGTAGTATTTTAACGAGACGTATTATTGGTTAAAGGAAGGATCGGCTAGTATCAGTAATAAAAAAAAATTATATTATAAGTCCAACTAAATTGAATTAATTATAATAAAAAAGAAAACAAAATGTTATATATGTTTCTTGAAAAATTAAATTTACTTTTACAAAAGGTTTATTATATCTATAATATTCCTTTAACAATTTAGTCGTTAAAATATGTTAGGTTATGGTTTTATTTTCTATTATTTTCGTTCTCCAATGGATAAGTCGACACGACAGTAGATTGGTTAATTTGACGCACCAATAGGAACACTTTATTATTTCAGCGTCACTAGCGCCATTGCTTTTTTTTTTTTTTAGTTTTTTGCTGAATTTTTTCTTCGTTAGAATGTAATCATTAAAAATATAGAAATAATCAGATATTTATTGTTGTGCTTTGTTTATTAATTAATAAGAAAAAGAAATAACAAGACGAATAACTGTGATTTTCAAGTGAAGATGAAAACATTATCGTGAATTAAGAGATAACCTAAAATATCTCTGACCTATAGTGGATATACAAAACCTTTTTTTTATTTTATCTAAATACAAATATTTCAAAAAGTACAGAAAATTTAATTTTTCAATGATTTGTGAATGATAAAAAATGAAGCAAGAAGTACATAAATTATAATAAAAATCTATACTGATTGTATCCTATGTATTCACAGGTATTATTTTGTTTACATAAGATCTTTAATATAAAATATTTTATTCCAGTGTTCTGTAATAAAAAAAGAAAAAATAAGTACATTAAAATGCATTATGCGAGAATAAGAAATAATAATAAATTACACAATAATAAATTCTTTTTATTAGTAGGTTTATATTAATTATAACATAAGCTATGTAGAGTAATAGTTTTCTACAATATAATAATACTTGAAATGGTCAATTTCATTTCATTTGATAATTATAATAAATTCATATTTTACCTAAATAACAATAATGTATATGTACTCATTCATTAGCTTTGTACTCCTTTCTTAATAATTTATACATTGTTTTATACATTGTTTGTTTATACATTGTTTGTTTTCTCTTTTTAACTTCTTGTATTTTAATTATAATTACCTATTTCTATTATTTTATTTTATGTTTTTATTGCTTGAAATAAAAATCTATTATGATTAAATAAAATCATCTTTATTATATAATAACTTTTAAATTGATATATCTTTGAATATTTAACTATTATTGATTGGAATAATTAATTTTTTTTTATAAATTTTAATGTCTTAATTAAACATTTTGTTTATTTTTTCTTTATTTTATTTCTTTTATTTCTTTTTTTATTTTATATTATATTCCTGTTATAATTATAAAATCCGAAATTCTGATGTCATTGCATTTTTCTTATAAGATTTTTTCAGTGAACTGTATTTTATATTCATAAAATATTTAGATGAAATATAATATATATATTCAATAATTCGTATAGGTTATAAAAGTAATAATATTGTATATACAATCAGTATATATAACAATTGTTCATTAATCCTTTATAATCCAATTTCAAAGAACAATTTCGTACAACAAAATTATATAATATTATAATATTACTTACACTAATATAATAAACTAAGCATGGATAAAACTTAGAAAACAATGGACACTTCGGATATGAAAGAACAATTAAAAATTTGTGCCGATAAAATGAAATAAAACTAAAACAATATATATATATATATATATGTGTGTGTGTGTGTGTGTGTGTGTGTGTGTGTGTGTGTGTGTGTGTGTGTGTGACTTAAAAGTTATATAATGCTATAAAAAGTTAAGTTATTCTTTGTACTTATTCGTTTCAAATCTATGCAATAATATTGAACTTGACGTATGGAATCTTCATAAAAGTTAGAAAATTGCTAAAACATTTTACTAATTGTAAAAGTTTAAGAAGTTACAAAAAATTATCAATATGTTGTCTGATGGTAATAGTTCTTCTAACATTGATACTTAATAGTTTGAAAAATTATCACATACATAGATATAACATTTTAGTTTTACATATTAAACAAGCTTAACCAATGATTGTCTGAAACAATATATTATTTATATTTTCAAACGTAATTAATATAAATTTCAATCTAATTATATCATAAATTAATTATTGCAATTCTTTCAAAAAAGGAATATAAAAAATAAATAATATTGATTGTAACCAATATATATATATATATATAAACACGCACACTTTTTATATATATATATATATATATATATATATATATATACACTTTTATATATTGAAAAATAGATGTCATAATTATTATTATAGATATTAAATATTATAATATTTGATAAGGATATACAAAAGTATTGAAACGTTAAGAATGAAAATTTACATTTTTTACCTTCTTTATTTTTAAATTGATCTCCAGTGTTTCACTTCCAATCTTTTGAATTCCTTATAGTTACACATAAGCAAGTTTTATAAACAGATGTTAGTGTAGTATCAAATATACATCAGGCATTGATCAAAGTTGTTCCAGAATTATTTACAATACACTTTGCCACAATCCTGATGCAAACCTGACACAACCTTTTCTTGGGACTGGATAAGATTTATTCAAACTATAGAAATAAAAATAGAAAGAAAATTACACTATTAATCTGTTGTGATATATAGTTACATACACAAAGTACACTTGCTATGTAAAATATATTCTTTGTTTTAAATTAATACAAAAATATAATATATAATTTTTTTTTATTAAAAATGTTAATTATCTAGTTGAAAATTCAATAAGATTAAATAGTTTGTATTTGTAATTTTTTCTTTAATTTAATAATATAAATATAATAATTCTTGTATTTTATAAAATAGCTAATATTATAAAATCATAAATCAAAAACTGCAGAAATTTACTAGCATAAAAAAATAACATGTGATAAAATAAAAATAATTTACTTACATAGCTCTTACGGTAAAAGTTTATCACTATAAATGTTTCATTTTCTATCATAGGCCTTGTCATAATCACAGCAGCAATCATCTTTAAATAAATATGTATTTACTTAGATCAAGAAGAACGACGACAATGTTTCATGAAAAATGAAAAATAAATAAATAAAGATTTATTTAATAATTAGCAATAAATTAATAAAAATTATTATCTTACACATATCCACGCAGATAGAACTCTTTACATTATTATTTATTGTTTTATCACTAAACATTTACTTCTCTCATCGATTCCAATATTTTATTTTAAATATAAAAATTAATATATCCAATTATTTATTAAAAATATAAAGCATTAATAAAATATGTAGAATCACATTATCATATATCATATTATATAAAAAAAAAGACCGCATAAAATTTCGTAATATAAAAACGTATACACACGTTCACACATTTATAAAAATCATGAACTGCAACGATGTAATTACATCAGTATAAGAAATATATTACAAGCGATGGATAAAGTTATAAAAATCCTATCAAACGAATTTCTAAGAGTTACGAGTCGATAACGAATCAGAACAAAAGACATTACAAAAAAAAGAATCACTTCTATTATCTTGATACTTGAGATAAATATAAGATAATAATTTTTCTTATAAATCGTTCAAAATCTTTCGATCATTATAGTCGTGTATATATATATATATATATATATATATATATATAATAATTTATAATAAATATAATATTTTTATAATATCTATAATATTTTTTATAAACATTTAATCCTCGTCAATCATATATATTTCTATGATAAATTTTGCAAAAATTAGAAATAAATTTATACTGCGATTTAATAAATGGAATGTAGTTTTACAAAATGCGAATTGATCATTTCTAATTTCAGATATGACGTTCTAAGATGGTTACGGATAAGAAATAATTAAAAGATAATAATTACGAAAACAAATAATAAATAGTAAAAATAATATAGTAATTATTATGAAAATAAGCCTCCATTATTTCTCGAATAATGAAAAGTCATAATAATTGTATCTAACAAATTACTATTAAATGTATATGATAGGGAAAAGTAGTGGACATTAAAAGAAGTATAGTATAAATATTAAAATATTGAAAAACAAAATTGTTTTTGAATAATAATACGATCAAGTAGATGATAAAATAATAATTTAAAAATCATACAACAATGTAACTCGATCTCATATTATATCGTAGATATAAATCGATTTTCAAATATTTTAATTGATAAACTTAACAATAATAAACAAAACTCATACACAATATTTTTTCTTTGTTTTCAATTAAAAAGATAGGTAATTTATTTCTAATATATTTTTTCCTTCTTCATTAAATTATAATTTATTAAGAATTTGTCAATTTATTTAAGAATATGTTTATCAAGAATTTAATTAAGAATTTGTTTTTATGATTGCAGTGCATTAATATAATATTTAAAGATTATGTTTATAATCGTGAAAATAAATATTATTGTAAAGTCATTGAAAAAATAAAACAAACAAATGAAACATTATTATCTAATTTTCTTTTTTTTTTATAAAAATCTAAAATTATTTTTTAGTTTTATCTTGATATTATAATTTTTCATGTATTTACTTTTAAAAATATCTTTTTTTTCTTTTTTGGGATATCGATTAAATTGATAATGTATTGAAACTTTAAAAAAGAATTGTTCCAATAAGTTTCTAATCTTTTAATGATTCCAAGATCTCAATATGTACATTTTTTTCGATATAATTTTTGCAAAATATGAACAAAAATATTTTTTTCTATTTTTGATTATTTTTTTCTTTCTATTTCTTGATTTTGGATCTATCATTTTGATTACATCATTGAGCTTACTGTAATCGTAAAAAAAAATGAAAGGGAAAGAAAGAATAGTTTTGAGTAATCATTTTTGATTCGCTTGTTCTTTCTTATTTCGTAGTTTTTTTTTTTTTTTTTTTTTTTTTTTCGTTTAAATCTATAATTATTGCATTATCTGGACTGTTCTTAAAGTATGATATTTGATCGTAAAAATAATTTTGATTCGACGAATAAAAATTCTATCGTTTAAATTTAATTTTCATTAAATATTCAAACTTAAATATAATGTAAAAGAAAAAAAAAAGAACTCATAATTATTTTCATAATAATTGTATCAATTTCGTCTATTTAATCGTAGATAGAAATTAGAATATTAACTGATAATAATTAACAATAATATGCGTAATAATTAACAATATAATTTCGTTATTCAAGTAAGAATATCTTTATTACTTTGTCCTTTTGTAAGCGTTCGTTATTTGTGTTTTTCAATCGTTGCTTTATCGGTGTTGTTACGTAGCGATTATTGACTTTATCCAGATTGCGGAATTATAAAGAATTTGTTTTGACAAACAAATCATGAGTTCTGTTATGTCAGTGGACGACAACTGATCGAACTTGATAAAGTAACTTGATAAGAGAATATCAAGCAATTAAATGTTTTGAATTCTCATTCTTTTAAATTATTAAAATGCTTATCATTCAAATAATGACAGAGTTTGAATTGATAATTTATTTACAAAAAATACAAAATGAATAAGATAAATGAAAAGATGAAAAGTGAATAAAAAATATGAATGAGAAAAATGAAAAAGGAAGAAAGAATGAAAAGAATGAAAAAAAATTTTCTTTTTTTCAAAGTTAATTACAAACATGAATGGTTAAAATGAATAAGAAACATAAATGAAATGAACGAAAAAGAAAAAATAAAAAATACGGTTGTAAAAACGAAAGAAATTAATTAAAAACATGAATGAAAAAAAGAAGGAAAAAAGTAAATGAAAGACATAAATGAAAAAAGATGGAAAGAAATGAATGCCTGGCTTGAAAAAAGTTTCAATTAAAAATTAACATTTATAAAAAGAAATTTTCTTGAATTCGATTTCGTCTTTTGAAACGATTTAAATTACGTAAAAAATACTTTCTGTATTATCATAAATAATAAAAATATTTAGGTGGTATATTTCAAGGAGAACTTAGAAATAATTAAAAAAGTTGCATCGATTTTTGATAACACTAATCCACAATATCTAATCATAAGAAAAATTATAAAAGTAACATTAGAGAAGTCTTCTTCTCTAATAGATGTTTTAAAAAAGTTAAAAAAAGAAAAAAGGGAAAAAAAAGAAAAAAGAAATTGAGAAACTCCGTTAGAAAAAAAATCATTTTATACTATTAATTAAGAACTATTAATTACTATTAGACACTATTAAGAATTCGATAAAGGAAGCGAAAAAAAAATATAGATTAAAAGACATGAATAAATAAAATATTAAAACGTGGACCAAGTTAATTATTAGTTTACAACGTAATATAAAAATGATTACAATATCGAAAAGTTACAAACGTTTTAAACATTTATCAATTTCGTGTCTGTCAAAACAAAAAACAGTTTACTGCTTAGTAAGTAAACAATTTATTAAGTATCGATTAAAATAATAAATTCTTTTCTTTTCAAGTTCGATTTCTACGAAGGTTTAAACGTTGCAAAATATAACTCATTGTGTGATCAATATTTTTCAACGAGTGTCATTCTTATCTGTGCCACCATTCGAATCTTCTATGGATTTTTCATCATTTTTTGCATCATCGAACGTAAGAATCAAATCGGACTAACATCGAGAATTCTATTTCTGTCTAATATTTAAACATTTAAAACGATAAGTACGCTTTATCTTCTATAGTGAGTATCACTTAAAATCTTACGCTTAACGATTCTAAGGAATTTTTTATTTTCTTTTATATATATATATATATATAGATAATACAAGAAAATTTAAACGATTTAAACTTATATATATATATATATATATATATATATATATATTTTTTTTTTTTTTTAAAGATCTGATCAAAGAACACAAGGAATTAAATTAATAATTCGATGTTACGTTAATGATCGATCGGATGTCAATTAAAAATTGACAAGTGCGAATTGTTGCATTTTATCTGGGATATATATATATATATATATATATATATATATATATATATATATATATATACATATATACATTAATAAAAATAAAAAAAATTAGAATCATCATTAAGAATGGTCTCGTACTGTGCATATCTCTTTAACTGTCTTAAAAAAAAAAAAAAAGATCCGTTAATCGTCATCATTCATGTAATTCATAATTTTAATTTTGTAATTTGAATAGATTCTTAAAATGATTCTGGACTTTGGAAAATGTGTATTCCTGATTCAGTTGGTGGATGTAATGAATGAACCGGTGATCGTTAATTCGCCATGCCCGAAATTTTTTCGTTACATTCGGAGCAATGCTATCGAAACAATGGGACAGATCAAAATACCGTCTCCGCCGAAAAATGTTCCGTTACATTTGAAAATAAAATTAACCGTGTCAGCATTGTTACCCACTAAATATAATGGTCGATTGAAATTGGCGCAATCGTTAGAAGAATCAGTGAAAGCGATTCAAGAGAACAGATCGTTGTATTATTTAGTTTATTTTCCTATATACCGACCAATACCGATATTAACAGGTATATGGTTGAACGATCAGGAATATTGTAGTGCTCCACCATCATTAGGAATTATTGTGACGTCAATTTTTTTGGAACATATATTGTTACCACCTAGAATATTATTGATATCTAAAAATCAAGGAAACAACGATAATGTGGTGCCAAGTTTTAATGATTTTTTATTATCCAATCCATGTCGATTTCCATTGATTTTATCATTGGAAAAAGAACAGCCAGCATTGGACTTACAATTTCCCTCCAACGATGACAATACTTATAACATTTCTAATGGATCAATTAATAAATGTTGTCAACGCATTAGTAATAATACTCTTGTTACATCTAGGAAGATATCTATGGATCAATGGCCTTGGATGGCTGCTATTTTTGTTATGAGAAATAAATTAGATTTGCAGTGTGTCGGTAGTTTGATTACAAACAAACATGTCATCACAGTAGCGCACTGTATAAAAATGTACAATGTGATCGTACCAATAAATACTATGGTCGTTTCTTTGGGACATTATCATATAAGAAATTGGAATGAAACAGAGTTGACCAATCGAAAAGTAGAAGAATATAGATTACATCCAGACTTTAAGGATGATTTAAAAAATCCAACGGCTGATGGAGATCTCGCCATTATCATATTAAAAAATCCAGTCAATTTTTCTCCATTTATTAGACCAGTTTGCCTTTGGTCTGGATCGAATGATTTAGAAGACGTAATCGGTTCCACAGGATATGTTGTTGTTTGGGATCACAAGGATTTAATTAATCCTTATTTGGATAAATCTCGATTGATCAGAATGACAATAATGTCTCAAGAGGATTGTCTTCGGAGCAATGCAGCTTTTGTAACTCTCACGTCAAATCGTACTTTTTGTGCTGATTCTAAAAACAATAATGGACCGTGTAATGGTGATAGTGGAAGTGGATTGTTAATACGTAAGAATGATGGATCTTATTTATTACGTGGAATTGTTTCACGATCCATTCAAGATGAAATTACAATGTCCTGTGATTTTACACAATATGTTGTCTATGTTGACATAGCAAAATATTTAGATTGGATACATTTGCATATCACTATTTAAACTTAATAGAAATTATTATGATAAAGCTGAACAATAATTACTTCATCAGCATTTATATAATTTCAATGATTTTTTATCAAAGATTTATCAAAGACAAGTTATTTTTTCATCTGATGTGATCTGTACTGATGTAATATATATAATATGATTTTGGCAATGTGCTTCTTTTATCCTTAATAATTGTATAATGAAAGTATTCATCCAAAACTGTTACATTAAAAATTACTGAAAATTCTATAAAAGATGGAATCATTATTAACTCATAAATTTAATAGTTTAAGAAAACTTTGAAAAAGAATCAAATTAATTAATAATCTTAGAAAAACATCAAGGTATAAGAAGTTAAACAGATTATGTTAGAATTCAAAAAGTTCATAAACAAAAGAGAATCAAAAGATTCAATAAATCATAAAAGTAAATTATCACTTGTAAATGATTTTAAATGTGTTAGAATGCAAATATAAATGTTTTACATTATACAAGTATAAATAAATGAATATATAAAAAGTTAAAAATGAAAAGAAAAGCTAAGATAGTAAAAGAAAATTTCATTCAAGTTCTGATTCAGTTTTGCATTGAATGTATAAAAAGAATAAAAGAAAAAGAATTTTTTAGATTGAACATGAAAAACATGGTAAATATTTTATGGATTACTTTATATCATTATAGAAAAATTTTAGTCGATCAACTTGTAGGAGATTTTTGTCACGATAGAACAAGAGTTTCTACATCAATTTCTGAAATCAGACTAAACGGAAAATAATTCATACAATGAGGAAAGGTGCAAAGAGGGACTGCGTTGTGTGCTCTAAAAGGAAACAAATGGATGGCAGACGTCAAGCAAGTGATTACTGTGACACTTGCCCAAGTAAATCCAGAATGCACATAGGAAATTATTTCCAAAGATATTACACCATGGTGAATTACAAAATTTAAAATTTATCTTTTTTTTACAATAGGAAAATGCATATTTATAAAATAAATAAAATCAAATGCATTCACAAGGACATATAATCTTTTCCGCTCAAAATAAGACATCCTTTATCTCAGGCGCTCCGCTCCAAAAATGTGCCGGAGTTGTTGGTAGGCAATACTCGAGAAACGCGCGGAGCATTAAGGGTTAATGAAAGTAAACTTAACATATTTAGGTTGAATAAATGATATACTGTATGGAGAAAAAAAAACACCGAATATGAGAAAAACAATTTGTAGGCATTCATAAAATATTTGTTGTTCTTAAAGCAGGAGTTGGATATCTCCATTTTATCGATGGTATCATGGACCATAAATTATATATTGATAATTTAAAACAATATTTTTAAGTTAGTACAAATAAAATTGGATTACAGGACAATTATGTGTTTTTACGAGATAATGATCCAAAGCAGAATACATGATAATGGATCCTGTATAATGTACTAAATCAATTAAAAATCTTCCCACAGTCTTTAAACTTGAATGTTATAAAATATTTATGGAGTTATCTCGAAGAAAAAATTCGTGATCATCATATTTCTTCAAAGAAAGATTTAAAAAATGGACTCTTAGAAGAGGAATAAAATTTCTAGAACTAAAATCAGAAATTTAATAAATTCGATGGCACAAAGACTTAAAACGATTATACAATCTAAAAGAAATCCCATTAGATACTAAAATTATAAATAAATTGCTATTTATTTATTACGTTTATGTATTAAATTGTATAGTTTTTCTAGTTGCAAACGTAGAAATGTACGAATATTTATTACGCGTACATTTTCTGCTAATTTCTGAACATTTATAATCATAACAAATATAAATAAATAATTATTTTTTAATAACATTCGTTTTAGAAATTTTTTAAGAATATGTATACATATATATATATTTTGTTAACATTTTTTTTGTAATAAACAAAGTTCTACGAAGTTTTTCTTCAAATTCACTGTTATACGAATACTTTTCACGTTCACCGTATCGCCTGTATCATTTTTATTATCATCTAACTACTTTTTTTTATAAAGGATAAAACGGAGCAAGGTTATCAAAGAATGTTGATAGAGAAGGATAATCATAATTTATGATATTGCTGTAGTAAGAATAAATGATTAATATTATTTTATAAATCTAGATCAAGTTGAGTGAAACAGAGGAATAGGTGAAGGTACAATTTTGATTTTTATTCGTGAAATATTGCAATTTAATTTTTGTTTTCATTTATTAAGCTATATATTACTTCCAAAGAAAATATATTTTTATTTTTGTTTTCTTATTGCGAACGAATAAACATTCTCACAATTTTTAATCCTAAAGATTTATTAACTCATATTATTGAAAGACAATTTATTACAATTATAAGATTTATTTTTCGATATTTACTGTAAAACAGTAAGAACTAGGATAAAATTATTAATGGAATAGCGTCGGGTCAATACATACATACGAAATCATGACGGACATCACTATCGAAGTAGTTTTAAATTCTTTATCATTTTTACTGATAAATCGTTTAATTTTGCATTTTTTATGATAATGGCGAGCACGATAAAATTTCAAAAACCTAACCTAACTCATTGAAATGAAATTTTAAATTTTAATCTATGGATCATTACATCATTATCATTCGGTATACTGATCCCAATTAAGCATAAGAGCATAAGTGGTAGAGGAGAAAAAAGCCAAATATTTTTAATCTTATAGTTTAGTAAAAGTTAAATTACAGTGTATTAAATAAAGAATAAATAAATAATTATTGGAAAAATTTGGTAAATAAAACGTAATTAAATTCGTCCAGTTTCAACAAATACAAAATTTTACAAAACAAAAGATAAAACAGTTCGATTGTCCAATTAAAATGAATTATCTCTCGTCAAATAATTCTTGGAATAATAATAACAATATCTTATTATAATTAATAAATATGATAAATATAAATGATTTATTATATTAATAAGGCTTATTAATATCTCATATTGATAATATTTTTCAAAATAAAAATATTATTATTGCGATTATCTTTACTATTACGTTTGATATCAAATATATAAAGTTACGAGAAGACAATACTAGTTGCGAGAGAAATAATATTTAAATAATTTCAGGTTTCTCGATTGAATTGAACGACAATAAATTAAGAATAAAATGAAAAATTGTAAAATTTAGCAAAAAACAATTAATTCATATCGTTTGCGTTGTTTGTTTTTTTCTTTGTTCATTTTTTTTTTTTTTTTTTTAGATAACGTTTCAAGAAGGTAGGCTGATTTTTAATGACATATATATTAGAATAATATAAGTTCATCCTATTCATAGTTTTATATTCGTATAGAATCCTACAAAGATCTAGACGAATGGATTTATTCCCTTAAAAAATAATAGATCGAATTGTCTCTCGTCAAATAATTACTACTAATAATAATAATAATCCTTACTATAATTAATAAATATAACGAAAATAGTGTCTTATTATAATAATAATAAGACTTATTATTATTGCGTTCTGATAATATTTTCAAAAATATTAATATTATTATTTACGATTATCTTTGAGATTAAAACTTGATATTAATTATAAAAAATTTTTTCTATGACGATAGCAAGCGTATCTTGAATTTCATTTTATTATTTAATGTTAAAAGTACCATTAAATATAATACAAATGCAAATTATAGATTCTCCTTTGAAATGTGAATAAAAAAAGCATCAGTTATATCAAAGAAAAAGCCAAAAATCATTCTTTCAAAAGAATGTTTTACACTGAATGTCGAACGAATAATCAAAAATTGAGAAATGTCTATGTATGCAAAACCTAAATGATATTATTCGACAAAATTTGCGTATCGAATTAAATAAATTGTGTAAGTTCTCATCTGTCACTTTTTCGTTTTCTTTTTTTTTTTCTTTGGAATATATCGTTAAAAATGTCTGACTGTTTAATTATGTCAATTTGAAATTTATTGAATCTGCTTATTATTTAAATAAGCTCATGCTACGCGATTAAATTCGACGTCGATAAATCAATGATGGTAAGAAACATTGTAAAAGGAAAAAAATATTCGCGATATAAATAATGCATCACACGCGTATATTTTTATTATTAGAAAATTTTTCAAGATGATAATTTTAACTATTAACAATTCAAAAGATTAATGCAGATTTATTCTGTATAATAGGTTATATGATATGTTAATAGAAAATTGTACATTGTGATTTTCTTATGCATTACACATAAATTTCGAAATAATGAAAAGTAGCAAAGTTAGGGACTGGGGAGGGGGGTGGTCGGGGAGAGTAAGTAGTAATAGAAGAACGAGAAAATAGTTTGAGTTTTATAACGAAGTGACGAAATAGATTCTTTTTTGTTCGAGTGCTCTAAATTTCCGCATTAACGTCGATTTTTAGATCTTTCATAATTTTGAAGATTAGCATTCGAACCTTTTTTTATAATCAACATATTTTATTATAGTTACAGCGTCTATGTGAAGCGCGATCAGGACTGAGAAGTATAGAAAGATCGGAAAAATTATTATGTATTTAGAAAAGAATGGATATATTTTTCACTCCACACTTTAAATAGACAAATGTTCGCGAGCAGATAAAATGAAATTTGTGAGTTGAAAAGAAAAATTTTGTAATTTTCTTAAAGGTATCTTTTAAACTGTACAAATAAGGTTATAAAAGCTTGAGAAGAAATGAAATTTATACCGTATTAGATCTTTAGATTTTAATCTTTTAAAACCGGCAATTACATCTTGACTATCTTACAATATCTCAACAGAAAGTTTACCATCTTATATTTAATTTCGAAAATAATGAAGGCAAAACTTTTTATAGCAGAACTGTTAACTGTTAAGCCTCAGGTAAGACGGCAAATGGCTAATCCGTAAGGTATTTTGATATTTTGGAATTAACATCGATACAGAAATTTGAATTAGTTGTCAAAAGACATGGACGCATATTATAATTTTTTCATATGATTTGTTGATAATAAATATAGCAATTGAGGAAAATACTTTTAAAAAATCATTTTGTAAACCTATTATCATTTATCTAAGCCATAAAGTTGTTATGTAAATATCGTTTAAATACATATATCTTACTTGTACTATGCTCCAGAATAGATCGCAGAAATATCATTCTGCTTCTTTACATAACTCAGGAATGATAGCAATTGGGAAAGTATAACGATTTCTCTCAGTCATATTTACGAATTACAATAACTATAGATTGATTAGTTTCAGGGGATTCCATTTTTGAATAGTTTCAAGAAAATACATTTCCATATCCTCCTCGTTTGCTTCACATTTGTAAGATAAACGAAGAAATATATTAATATCTACCTCCCTTTCCCTTTCAAAAAATTATCTAAATTGTAACAATAGATAATAGCATTGAATAACATATAACATTGTGAAAAACGGCTTGCATTTATATTAATACCTGAAGTTAATCTTTCCACTTATGACCTTTCTGCCAATTCTTCATTTTGATACAATATTTCAAAATTTCATTTATTATATCTAATTTCAATTATATTGTGTGATACCAACGACGTTATTGATAAATTTATAATGGCTATTTTATAACAAGTATTTATAAATCAAATATATTTTCGGAAGAAGCAAAACGATAATAGATTCGGGTGACATCATGCGGCAGTAACTTGTATTCTTTCACCGCGGCGTTTTAGCGCCATTGTTACTTGATTACGTTTATTTCATAATTGCTCTATTGGACTAAAGCTTCCTGACATATCGACATTTGTGTGCAGGCAACATTTGGATGTCTTAACGACCCTATTGAACGGGTGACCGGATCAAGACCGGGAGATGGGTAATTTTGTAAGGATTACAAGTGTATGGAAAATTAGCAATTTTTAATAAAATTCTTGTTTAGTATACAGATGTAGTGATACATTATTCTAACAATTTTTCAATCTATTTTTGCTGATTCACATATTTTCTCCATTATGTTTGATTAACCTGAATTCCTAGAGGAGTTTTAGTTTTTATTCGATGTTTTTATTATACTATGATTCTTCAGATATTTTTCTCTAAAAGTCTGACTATTAGATATATATATATATATATATATATATATATATCAATATGTAATATATTAGATATCAATATGAAGTAGAAAAATTATTTCCTACCTCGTTCATGAAAAATTATATAACTTCTTCAGATCGACCCAATATGCTTGTAATCTATATGTTTGTTAAAAATCCACTTCAACGTCTTTCAGTTTATTTTCATATATTAATTCCCTGCTTTAATGGGCATAAAAAAATTTTTTCTTTTGATTGTATCAGCTCTTTAAAAAAAAATAATTATAAGTATGATATTAAGAAGGATATTTCTTTTATATTCGTACAAACTTAAGTAGTTGCATTTTGCAATATTTAACTATAGACTTTTGAAAATTATATGAGGTATTGATCTGAGTCTCTCGACCGACAAACGACGCTTATAATTGTGTTACTATATGAGAAATATGACTTTGAAAGAATTCTATTAAACCATCATTTTTAACACTAAATTAGTTGGCGTAATTTCGGTCAAAGTGTTCAATTTCAACTAACTTGTTGCAACAGCCTTCTCCTATACGTCAGCATTTATCGTCATTCCCATCATTTCTGCTCTTTCAAATCGATCTGCAAACGTATAGATGAACATAAACCTGAAGATATTAAAAAATTCTTATCTCATTAAATTGATTGATTCTTTTCGATTGTTTTTCTTTCTATTTTTTGAATCGAATTTTTCCATTCATCTCACATTAGTATGATAGAAGATAGATTAATGATTCTATTAGAAAAAACATTAAAAAAAGAAAAAATATTATAATCGAATATTATTTACGCATTTTACAAGGTTATGACATTATTCTTCTTCGTTTAATCGAGCGAGCACAAGATCGTTATTAAATCCAATTGGATAAAACGTAATCATGACAGTTCTTACACTTACGCCTCTATAATATTGTAAAATTATAAATAATGAGAGAATCGTTTGATCTGTGAGCGTTTGTAATGTAATCTATGATGGTAACTAAAAAGGTCATATATTTCGTGTAAAAAGTATTTACTTAATAGTATAAAGTCACTTCTTTAGATTAAATTTGCATATGTATTGTTCTTTTTCAATCGAGTATATATATATGTATGTATGGTCGTTATATAAATATGGATGTTTAAAAATAATAGGTAATGGAAAATACATTATGTTAAATATGGCTTGTGGAATGACTTCTAAGTGAATTCCGTTGCTCTGACCCCTATTTTAAAAAGAGATATGACTTTCAAAACTACATTTATAAATGTTAAAATTATTCGTAAAATATATTTTACGTAAAAGAATAGGTATCGAGGTAAAAGGTAAAGGTAATAGCTAAAAGGTAGATCAAAGAAGTTTTAAATTATTTATCAATTTAATCGAATAACTTTGCACTTATTAAGATGTACGGGAAGCACAATTGTTGAATTCATATGAATTCATAGCTTAACCCATTGAATTCAAATTATAAATTTACGTTTAAATTATAAATTATAAATATACGTTATTGTGTCAAGTTTAGATAGGTTAAACAGTGGATATAAAAGGAAACTATTTCCTGTAATAAAATTCAGTGGAACGGTAAGGTTCATTCGAGTAACGTTGATAGATGACTGATATTGACAACTTCGTGGATAACATAATCAATTCTTGTTCTGCGTAATAGAAAATACTTCTGAAAGTAAGTAAAATTCATATGTTTATTAAAAATATCATAATTTTTATATTACATCGATAGAAAATTTAACAATGCAGAAGTTAAACAATACGAATTTCACATGAAAATCAAATTGTCTCTGGTCAAATAATTCTTACTATAATTATAAGACTTCTTTTTATTAATAAATATAATAAATATGAAATCTTATTATATAATAATAAGGCTTATATAAATTACAAATTAAATGGTACTGGTACCATTGGATACAATATAAATCCCAATTATGGAATAGAATTTGAAATAGCATTAATTATAAATAAAATGAAATATAAATGAAAAATAAATCACTTTTCCATTATTTCTACATTGCACGAAATTAGTAAGTCTGTACTTGGGACGAATATCCATGATTGAAAATTATTAAAATGTTCGCTAACAAGTGTATTGTCAATGGCTGTGTACATAGATATATACCCCATTATTATGTTTAATTAACATAAAATGACTAAGCGATCATCTTAGACCACATTGAGTGTTAACTGTATTCCTGCTTTAATCTTCTTATGTATAAGTGTATTTAAATATATAATTCTTGTATATTCGTTTTGTTATTATACGTAAATGCAAAATAAAATATGTATTAATTATGAATGAATTTCTAGTGGCGATATAAATCAAATATCTCATCTATTTTTTGCTTGACCTGGTGAAACCATACGTATGGATTTATCTATGGAATAAATTCAAGGCGAATTCTGACCACTGGAAAACATATCTTTTATTTATTCATTGTTAAAAAAGAAAACATATTAAGACAAACGATTAAGGGATAAACCTCGAAGATATACTGCAAGATTTTATTTAATACTTCCTAGTTTGCAAATGATTTTACATTCTGGCGCGCTTGAATAACGGAACGATCATATATAAATATGCATGTATATAAGTAGACACACATAAGGAGATACTGAATTATTTTCAACTGATCAAAGAACAAACGATTTTCTAATTACACCTTTATAAGTTCAAAATATTATAAATGAATTAGTGGCTTAGAATATTATTGAAGCATACATGTAAGAACAGCCATGATCTCTATTCATTCAATCGGTATTAATTAAGATAGTGTGATAGCTTGATTATATGAACAAAAATCAGTTAATCACATGGGATTGGAAAATGCTTGAATAATATTCGAAAGTACGATTATAATATTTTTTTTAATAGAATTATCAGCCTACTAATAAGAGAAATGTGAAAGAACTCGTGCTACAGCATAGAAAAAGAACGATCCAAGAATATATGTTAATATTTTTGTTTACAGATTGATTTGAAGAAACAGAAATGATGGAATTGCAAATAAAAGCGGATGACCAAGAAACAGCTGTAGCGAAAAAGAATTTGAAGCCTGGAACATCGAACGAATAATCGTCAAATGAAACACTATCTTTAGTTAAAAACATCCACAAATTAACGACGATTCAAACCTTCTACGTAAATCAATGTCTTTTTATAACCGGCGGTACAGGTTTTATGGGAAAAATGTTGATTGAAAAATTATTACGAGGATGCCCTGGCATCAACTGCATTTACGTTTTGATACGTAAGACAAACGATAAAAGTATCTCTAAAAAAATGGAAGAAAATGTCGAAAATTCGGTGAGTCCTTCATTTACAATCGATTATTATTTTTATCTTGTGATTTGATTTTCATTCAACTCTACGATTCTGTGTCTTCACTCAATATTATTTATATTTAATACATTTAATAGATTTTTTTAAGAAGAAGAAAATTGATAAAGAATTTTCAAATGTCTCCTTCTTTCTTGTAAACCATATTATAAAGTGGTAGCAGTAAAGCATAATAGAAAGCAGGCTCCTCAATAGTTTGTTTTCTGTATCTTTTCTGATATTAACGTTAAAATTAATATTTAGACGGAAAATATTCTCTACTTAGTTATATAATGACTTTGATGGAAGTCATGTAAAAAATTACAATGAAATGCGTTTCCAAATTTACGAAAAACAATCAGAAAGAATGATTTAGAGAAAGGTTTCCAAAGTCGAACACACTACTTCTAATACATTAATACATTCACGATCAAGCGTATAAAGCGATATGAACAGCTGAATACCAAGTTTAATTTGCAAATATCTATAGCTGAATACCGCAATGATTTGTTATTTAAATATCCATATAGGGAATGTAGCTTCTTGATATCATACTTTCAATTAATTTGTGCTTAAAATTTAAACGGGAGGTTAAATATTGAATAAAATATTATAGGAAATATTAAAATTAGAAAGAGTTCCTTATATTGATGAAATATATATTTAACAAACGAATATACAGAATTTTCTATGGGAAAACTAGATAACATATTTAGAGATTTGTTTCAGCTAATAGCTTTGCTTTGTATCAATTAATAACTAGAAATTGTGCATGTTTTATAACGAAAATAAATCAAATTAAACGAAATTGAACAAAAAATTTACCAATAAAAATTTAATATTTTAATAATAATGTTCTTTCGATAAAATGCAATTCGATAAAATATTGAATTTTACATCTATGATTTTTTTTTCAATATCTGAAAATAAAAGTTGTAACACTGCGTTTTCTCTTTTTGCTCGTAATCAAGACATAAGATTACATTAGCGGACTCGATTCGTTAAAACTCCCTAATAAAAATGCATAAGAATATTTAAGGAATTAAGTATGATGAGGCCAAATTTTAAAAGTTTGTTAGTTTTCTTTTCACAAGCCAAATAAATATATCAATTTTTTTTCTCAACGTTTTTCATTGGTTAAACGCATTAGAATTATTTTAGGTACTTTAGCAGATTTCTTGATTCCAATTTCCTTTTTTTTCATCGATCGTATCGTCAATGTTCTCTATTCATGTTTCTCACAATATTTATAATATGAAAATAATAGAAAATAGTTTGATAGCATAAAAAAATTTGGTAAAAGGTTTTTAATGCGTTAAGTTACGACCCTCATTCTCTGGAGAGAGAATTCATATCGAAACATG
Source organism: Vespa crabro (assembly GCF_910589235.1). Classification (NCBI taxonomy): domain Eukaryota; kingdom Metazoa; phylum Arthropoda; class Insecta; order Hymenoptera; family Vespidae; genus Vespa; species Vespa crabro. Next base: position 1,254,691 of record NC_060979.1, on the reverse strand, counting down.
TCAATGTTTACAATTATTTTTAAGACACTGTCTAAATTATATATAAATTGTTATTTGCTGTCTATTTCTATAAAATAGAAATGAAAAAGGAATAATTTAGAAATTTAGAAATCAAATATTAGGGAAGAAAATATAAGATAAAACAAATGCATAAATCATAAAAATAGAAATCATCTTGTTATTTACCATTGCTCAATAACAAAGAAATGATCGTGATTCGATAGATTCAAGGCTTTATTCTGCAGTAATATATCCACTTTTCAATGTTTTCAATATTTATTTAACAAAGTGAGTTGAAGATATGACATAGGGTTCGACTTTTTAGTCATTCCTCTATTAATGATACGTAGGTGCGTATGTGGGACAGGAAATATTTATAAACCTATCAATGCACACTTTTCAGTTATTTGACACGCTGAGGAAGCAACAGCCAGGATTCCAAAATCGCATAGTGGCGATCGAGGGTGACTGTAGTTTGCCGAATCTCGGTATTTCGACAACCGATAGAGCTAAACTCATACGAGAAGTTTCTATTGTTTTTCACGTTGCCGCTACTGTGCGGTTCAACGAGAAAATTAAATTGGCGGCAGCTATTAATGTTCAAAGCCTGAAGGATTTGATACACTTATCTAAGGAAATGTCGAAACTAAAGGTACACATTCTATTCTTTGTATGTGTGCTAATAACTCTATCATCAATCTCTATTTCGATTACTTTTTATGATAAGAGATAGAAATCAATTGTTTGGTTCAGATAAACGCATTAATGTATGACTCAGATCCTTCTCTAAGTCACAGAAATTTTTCCAAGAAAGGAAATTGAAGTAAAGCGATGAAATTATTGAACAAATCTCTTTTATATTTTATTGTTTGTAAAATTCAAATACGAAAAATGAAATCGCATCTTTGACAAAGAATTCTCAAATGTTATATACTTGGAAAAATGATTCCGAAAAACAATTGATTAATATATGCTCTTTTCAACCAAGGAATTAGATTCTCCGTTATTTCTTCGAATCAATTAAATTAGCAATGATATCGTTTCGTAACATGGTTATTGAGACACCCTGCACATTTTATTAATTATGTGGATCTTTAATTGAATAATCTGACTCTAATGAATGTTTGTTATCTTTTATGTTATAGAGTTTCGTCCATGTATCAACGGCTTATGCCAATTGTCTTGAAAATCAAATCGTGGAGAAATTTTATGATCCATCGATGAATGCCGACGAATTCATCGATTTGATGGAATCTATGGATGAGTAATTGCTCGATGATGCTACATCGCAGTAAGTTTATCACGGAATCTTGATTTCTCGATTGTTTTCTCCCATTATAATTCCATACAATCGTGATTGTGCCAAGAAAAGGAACTCAAAGATCGGCTGCTTAAAGAATGGAGTTGGGAGATTCAATTTTGTTATTAGAATTTTACGGACTATTAAAGAACATGACAGTAACTAAGAACAAGACACCTCGAATTTCTAATGACTTTTTGGAAAAGGGGTGAAACAATTATGACAAAGGGTCTTTCATTCAGTTCGTAAGATGCATGATATCGGCGAAGTATCATATGAATAATGTGATTATCATTATGTACTTAAGAAAAGAATGTGCTGACATGGGTGTAAATAACCACATTGTTGCCCTAGATATTCAATCATGTACCAATTTGATACGAATTAATTATAGATTAATGGGAAGACAAGTTTAAACTAAATTGTTTGATGATCTGTTTTTTCTTCGAAAAATTGTCGAAACATGCGAATCATTGCTAACCCTAGACGAGTACTTAGAAAACTCAACAAGGCCAAACATAAACTTTAAGGAATTATTACATTTGAAATAGACTGATTGAATCGAGTTTTTTGAGAATCTGAGAATGACATGAACCATAGGATGCATCGAACTCAAAAAGAAAATAAGAAAAAATTACCTTGGCTTTTTACCTGTACAGAACGCAATCGTATCGATTAAAATAGCTGGTAGTATATGTAGAAAATACGTGAAGATAAGATGATTTGATCGATATTTTATATTCCAAAAGCTTATGTACCACATTGCATCGTTAGTCGGTAATAATTTAATATTCTTCTTCGACAATTTTGTGAATTCCTCATAAGTGATTGCATTATCCATAGATGTGTAATTATAAATAGGAATTTCTTCGATGGATCTGAAAGATTACAGTAAGCGGTAATTTAATATTTTCTAATCGTCATTTGGTTTGATCGAAAATATTTCGAATAAACGTGATTAATTGACGTTACCTTCGATTATTCGCTATGTCCCAGGCACTAACAATTAGCGCATTAGTCGCCAGATCTCCGGGTATAATGTTTACATTTAACGATGCATCGCAAAGATTAGTTCGTATTATTCCCATTGCTGCACCTGCTGTAGTGCCCACTAACCCGTTCATATTATCGGTCCATCCTTGTGTAGGTTCTATATACGTTGGTAGCACTAAGAATATTAAGTTAATTATTATGTATTATTTATTATTTTGTTCTAACAGAGTCACATTATTACCAACCGATTCCTGGACGAAATATTCCAATCGGCATTAAGCCAGCATGTCTTTTTACGATATCCTCGGCGATTGATTTCGTATAAACATATGTATTCGGCCATTTTCCAAGTAAGCTAATATCAGAAATAAGATTCAATTTTTAATTGTCGGTACCTATAACTTGTCCTCTTAATATATTTTTAATATATTCACGAGCGGAAACGTACTTACAAAGCGTCATTACAATATCGATAGATGAATACAGGTAACGAAGTTCTGGCGATAATGTTATTGACAAAAATAATGAATAGCCACAAAAATTGCAAATCTTTCATTTATCAAGCAGATTTTTCAAATGACGTTATATAACTAAAGAACATTATTATTAAATATTAAATTGTAATTGTTAATTTGTTTCTTCAATTTCGTTTAACTTTGTTAAATTCTATTGTCAAATATGTTCGACTGTGATATTATTTTTTAATTCAAAAATGAATTGTAATTTGTGTTATGATTAAATACAACTTAAAGATAGTATTCAAAAAGAATTTGAAAAAACGTTATCGAATTTTACTTTACAGTACATACATTACTTTCGTTTCCCAGAAATATAATCAATGAATTTAAATAGAATTTTAAATTTAAATGTTTTCAGTAACTTTTCATGAATTATTTTATTTCTTCCCTAATATTTTGACAAAAATTTACTTAAAATAAAAACATTATGTGGAATAGATTTTTGAAGATTGTATACGTATCCAGCTAATCGTTTGGCTCGACAAATGTATGGAAATATAATGGGAGAAAACAATCGTGAAATCAAGATTCGGTGATAAACTTACCACGGTGTAGCATTATCGAGCAATTTCTCATCCATAGATTCCATCAAATCGATGAATTCGTCGGCATTCATCGATGGATCATAAAATTTCTCCTCGATCTGATTTTCAAGACAATTGGCATAAGCCGTTGATGGACGAAACTCTATAACATGAAAGATAACAAACATTCATTAGAGTCAGATCATTCAATTAAAGATCCACATAATTAATAAAATGTGCAGGGTGTCTCAATAACCATGTTACGAAACAATATCATTGCTAATTTAATTGGTTCGATGAAATAACGGAGAACGTAATTCTTTGGTTGAAAGGAACATACATTAATCAATTGTTTCTCAGAATCATTTTTTCAAGTTTTCGATGTCACAGAAAATCTGTTAAGTAGGGATAATACACACTTTCATATGTATTCGATATGTGACAGATAAGGTCAGGATGAATCGAACGATCTATTATGCTGTGACCTTGACACAATTTTGAGAAAAAAGAAATTAATAAAAATGAATCAATTGATGTAAATAATGAAATAAGTATGATGGAAATATTAATCGGGAAAGATTTGCTTGAAAAAGTACTAGAAATGATATCCATTAAAAATAAATTTCTCTTAACATTTATTGATTGAAATAGTGAGTCCGAACATGTCCGTCATGTTAAATTATTGCTATTATCCAGGTGTACAAGTGTCTTCTAACTGCCCAAATTTTATAATAATTTTTCTGCGCAACGACTCGACAAGGTTACAGAATTATAAATTGTTGGTCACCCCTTGATTTCAGCTATTATGCTGCGACGACGACAATTACTTTAGAAATATACACTCGACATGAATTTGTGCTCACAATTTTATTGCTTTAATAAATAAATTATTCTCTAATAATAATAAATTATTATTATTATCTTTATCGATTTTTTAATTTCCTATGAGACGTTCAAATGCTATACTCCTATACACGAAGCATTTTTTCTTTTTGCCTATTTACATGTTCATATATATGCGTATAATACTTGTGAATTCTTTGTCAAGGAGGCGATTTTATTATTCCTATTTGAATTTTACAAACAATAAAATATAAAAGAGATTTGTTCAATAATTTCATCGCGTTACTTCAATTTCCTCTCTTGGAAAAATTTCGGTGACTTAGAGAAGGAACTGAGTCACACAATAATGCGTTTCTCTGTACCAAATAATTGATTTCTACCTCTTATCATAAAAATTAATCGAAATAGAGATTGATGATAGAGTTATTAGCACACATACAAAGAATAGAATGTGTACCTTTAGTTTCGACATTTCCTTAGATAAGTGTATCAAATCCTTCATGCTTTGAACATTAATAGCTGCCGCCAATTTAATTTTCTCGTTGAACCGCACAGTAGCGGCAACGTGAAAAACAATAGAAACTTCTCGTATGAGTTTAGCTCTATCGGTTGTCGAAATACCGAGATTCGGCAAACTACAGTCACCCTCGATCGCCACTAAGCGATTTTGGAATCCTGGCTGTTGCTTCCTCAGCGTGTCAAATAACTGAAAAGTGTGCATTGATAGGTTTATAAATATTTCCTGTCCCACATACGCACCTACGTATCATTAATAGAGGAATGACTAAAAAGTCGAACCCTATGTCGTATCTTCAACTCACTGTGTTAAATAAATATTGAAAACATTGAAAAGTGGATATATTACTGCAGAATAAAGCCTTGAATCTATCGAATCACGATCATTTCTTTGTTATTGAGCAATGGTAAATAACGAGATGATTTCTATTTTTATGATTTATGCATTTGTTTTATCTTATATTTTCTTCCTTAGTATTTGATTTCTAAATTTCTAAATTATTCTTTTTTCATTTCTAATTTATAGAAATAGACAGCAAATAACAAATTAATATATAATTTAGACAGTGTCTTAAAGATAATTGTAAACATTGACATGTTTCGATATGAATTCTCTCTCCAGAGAATGAGGGTCGTATCTTAACGCATTAAAAATTTTTTACCAAATTTTTTTATGCTATCAAACTATTTTCTATTATCTTTAGATTATAAATAATGTGAGAAACATGAATAGAGAACAATGACGATACGATCGATGAAAAAAAAGAAAGTTGGATTCAAGAAATCTGCTAAAGTACCCAAAATAACTCTGATGCGTTTAACCCATGAAAAACGTTGAGAAAAAAAATAGATATATCTATTTGGCTTGTGAAAAGAAAACTAACAAACTTTTAAAATTTGGCCTCATCATACTTAATTCCTTAAATATTCTTATGCATTTTTATTAGGGAGTTTTAACGCATCGAGTCCGCTAATGTAATCTTATGTCTTGATTACGAGCAAAAAGAGAAAACGCAGTTTTACATTTATTACCATATTTTGACAAAAAATCATAGATGTATTGTTCAACATTTTAACGAATTCCATTTTATCGAAAGAACATTATTATTAAAATATTAAATTTTTATTGGTAAATTTTTTGTTCAATTTCGTTTACTTTGATTTAGTTTCGTTATGAAATGTGCCTAATTTCTAGTTATTATTTGATACAACGTAAAGCTATTAGCAGAAACAAACCTGTAAATACGTTATTTAGTTATGTCTTAAAAAATTCAGTATATTCGTTTGCTAAATATAAATTTCATCAATATAAATAACTCTTTCTAAGTTTAATATTTCCTATAATATTTTATCCAATATTTAACTTCCCGTTTAAATTTTAAGCAAAAATTAATTGAAAGTATGACATCAAGAAGCTACATTTCCTATATGGGTACATATTTAAATAACAAATTATTGCGATATTCAGCTATAGATATTTGCAAATTAAACTTGGTATCTAGCTGTTCATATCGCTTTATACGCTTGATCGTGAATGTATTAATGTATTAGAAGTAGTGTGTTCGACTTTGGAAACCTTTCTCTAAATCATTCTTTCTGATTGTTTTTCGTAAATTTGGAAACGCACATCATTGTAATTTTTTACATGACTTCCATCAAAGTCATTATATAACTAAGTAGAGAATATTTTCCGTCTAAATATTAATTTTAACGTTAATATCAGAAAAGATACAGAAAACAAACTATTGAGGAGCCTGCTTTCTATTATGCTTTACTGCTACCACTTTATAATATGGTTTACAAGAAAGAAGGAGACATTTGAAAATTCTTTATCAACTTTCTTCTTCTTAAAAGAATCTATTAAATGTATTAAATATTAAATACTATTCAGTGAAGACATACAATCATAGAGTTGAATGAAAATCTAATCACAAGATAAATATAATAATCGATTGTAAATAAAGGACTCACCGAATTTTCGACAATTTCTTCCATTTTTTTAGAGACACTTTTATCGTTTTTCCTTCGTATCAAAACGTAAATGCAGTTGATGCCAGGGCATCCTCGTAATAATTTTTCAATCAACATTTTTCCCATAAAACCTGTACCGCCGGTTATAAAAAGACATTGATTTACGTAGAAGGTTTGAATCGTCGTTAATTTGTGGATGTTTTCAACTGAAGATAGCGTTTCATTTGGCGAATATTCTTTCAATGTTCCAAGCTTCAAATTCTTTTTCGCTACAGCTTTTTCTTGGTCGTTCTCTTTTATTTGCACTTCCATCATTTCTGTTCCTTCAAATCGATCTGTATACAAAAATATTAACATATATTCTTCGATCGTTCTTTTTCTATGCTGTAGCACGAGTTCTTTCACATTTCTCTTATTAGTAGGCTGATAATTCTATTTAAAAAAATATTATAATCGTACTTTCGAATATTATTCAAGCATTTTCCAATCCCATGTGATTAACTGATTTTTGTTCATATAATCAAGCTATCACACTATCTTAATTAATACCGATTGAATGAATAGAGATCATGGCTGTTCTTACATGTATGCTTCAATAATATTCTAAGCCACTAATTCATTTATAATATTTTGAACTTATAAAGGTGTAATTAGAAAATTTTTTGTTCTTTGATCAGTTGAAAATAATTCAGTATCTCCTTATGTGTGTCTACTTATATACATGCATATTTATATATGATCGTTCCGTTATTCAAGCGCGCCAGAATGTAAAATCATTTGCAAACTAGGAAGTATTAAATAAAATCTTGCAGTATATCTTCGAGGTTTATCCCTTAATCGTTTGTCTTAATATGTTTTCTTTTTTAACAATGAATAAATAAAAGATATGTTTTCCAGTGGTCAGAATTCGCCTTGAATTTATTCCATAGATAAATCCATACGTATGGTTTCACCAGGTCAAGCAAAAAATAGATGGGAAATTTGATTTATATCGCTACTAGAAATTCATTCATAATTAATACATATTTTATTTTGCGTTTACGTATAACAACAAAACGAATATGCAAGAATTATATATTTAAATACTTTTATCCATAAGAAGATTAAAGCAGGAATACAGTTAACACTCAATGTGATCTAAAATGATCGCTTAATCGTATTATGTTAATTACACATACTAATGGGGTATATATCTGTGTACACAACCACCGACAATATACTTGTTAGCAAACATTTGAGAGATATACTATTCTGCTACAATACAAATTTGTTTATGACTATCAGCCGTTTCGATTTATTACTATAGATATTTCTGTACGAAATGTTGAAAAGTAAACAGTGACAAAAAAAAAATTTGTGATTAGGTGATTATCTTGAATGACATGTGGATTAATTTCAATCATTTTTTATCGTTTTGAGTATAAGTGTTATTTAAATAAATTATATTATTACATATTCGTTTTTATAAAACGAATCAAATTCAGAAACGACTTTAATCTGCCTTGTAATACCTATTCTTTTACGTATAATTTATTTTACGAATAATTTTATCTTTAAGGAAGTTTGTTTTGCAAATCATATCTCTTATTAAAATAAGGGTCAGAGCAACGGAGGTCACTCAGAAGTCATTTTACCAGTTGTATTTAACATAATATATTTTCCATTACCTATAATTTTTAGAACATTTATATTTATATAATGACCATACATACATACATATATATATATATATATATATATATATATATATATATATATATATATATATATAATGATATAAATATATATGTACTGAATTATTTCATAAAAATGGGACAAACTTTAAAAAATGGTAATATATGCTAAGATAAGCGTTTTTCGTTCATAGCTGACGATATCACGAATTAAACATTAAGGTTATAAGTCTTAAGGAAGCTGTTGCTCTGTGTTATTTAGTTAATTCAAATTTTTGTTTACTCTGTTGAAGAAGAAAAATACGTATGCAAATTTAATCTAAGGAAGTAACTTTATACTTTTATATAAATTCTTTTAACCCGAAATATACGACCGTTTTAGTTAGGATCACACATTACATTACAAACGCTCACAGATCAAACGATTTTCTCATTATTTATAATTTTACAGTATTATAGAGGCATAAATGTAAGAACTGTCATCATTACTTTTTATCCAATTGGAGTTAATAACGATCTTGTGGTCGCTCTATTATACAAAGAAAAATAACGTCATAACATTGTAAAATGCGTAAATAATATTCGATTATAATATTTTTTTTTAAATTGTTTTTTCTAATAGAATCATTAATCAATCATAAATCATACTAATGTGAGGTGAATGGAAAAATTCGTTCTAAAAAATAGAAAAAGGAACAAGCGAAATGAATCAATTAAATTAATGAGATAAGAAGTTTTGAATATCTTCAGGTTTATGTTCATCTATACGTTTGCAGATCGATTTGGAAGAGCAGAAATGATGGAAGTTCTGATAAATGCAAATGAAAGAAATGGCTGCTGCGAAAAATGATTTGAACTTTGGCATATCGACCGAATGTGCGCCAACTAACTTATTGTTAAAAATTAAAAGAATTCTTTCAAAGTAGCATCCCATACTCCTCACATACTAACACATTTATAAGCGGTGTTTGTCCGTGAGATACTTAGCTGTATAATTTTAATATAATTTTCCGAAGTCTATAACTAAGTACTGAAGGATCCATCTATTTTAAGGTGCACGAATATAACAAAAATTATTGATTATATTGCTAATATCATACTTATAATTATTTGGCGTTTAAAAAAGGGCTAACATGATTAAAATAAAAAGTTCTTATGTCAATTAAAGAAAAATATTTATGAATATAAATAAATTGAAAGAAGTTGGAATTGCGTATCAATTAGCATTTATTCGATTGATGTACCAATTCTTGAGACGATTTTTGCAGCAGCCATTTCTTATTTCTTCGTCGACTTTTATCGGTACTACCATCATATCGATCTCTAAACGTATAAAAAGTAATTAATAGGATGAAATAGAATTGTAACTAAATGCAAAAAGACTCGTTAATTTAGTAAGAGATATATAAAATTAAGTTTTTTCAAAACTTTTCAAAACTTTTATGCGTAAAATAAGAAATACCGATAATAAATAATAATAATAAATTCAAATACATATATATTTTTGTTATATTTATAAATCTATATAAAAAGTTCATAAAATAAAGAGATTATCCGATCATTTGTGAAAGTTAGTCAGTAATCCTGTACTTGCTCTGAGAAAAATACCTGGACTTTTGGTAGAAGAGTGACGTTACTTTAGTCATAAAAATAAAACTTTCTGTCCCCCATTTTTCTCAATCCAAGATGGGGAAGTTTTAGTTGATCTTCCGAGATTGAGCGAATGTGTATTAGTCAAAGTAAAGCTAGATAATATGTTCGAGAGGAATTATCAATCTTGTGTAAAGTGATATTATCTAACTCAATAGAACTTTCAGTAAGATTGAAAGTTTAATCTTCTTTTTTCTTTTGGCATTATTCGTTGCATTCTTTTTTGCCTTTTTATATCTTATAAATAAATTCTACAATGCATTAAATGTCATAAAAATTTTGAAATTAATTTTTTAAATTAATGTAATTATTAGCTCGAAGTTGAATAAGAAACATTCTTATGTTGCTATAATATGGTTACTGCCTTATAAAACAACATTTTTTACTGGACGATCCCTCTCGAAAGTACAAGTATTACAAAAGTACAAAGTGAAGCCTTCTTTCAGGCGCTCTTATATAAAAATTAAATAAAAAAAATCTTAATCTTATTTATGTTAATATAATTACATAATACCAATCATAATGTATATTTAAGACACAATAACAATTTTGGATATAAAGCTAAAATCAAATTTGTTAAAAAGTAGATATATAAAAATGAAATTTAAAAATTACGTGATATTGTGAAGAGAAAATTTTCAGAATTCTTTGTACTTATTCGTTTCGAACCTATGTTATTATATTGAACTTAACAAATTGAACGTTCGTTAAAATCTGAGGATAGTCATTTAACATTTATATTAAGAATCTGACAAAATTATCGCATGAGTTAGTATAACATTTCAATTTTACTTACTAAAACAGGGTGACCATTGATGTTCTAAGACAATATATTATTTACGTCTTCAATGATAATTAACATAATTTTCAATCTAATTGTTTTGCAGTATTAGAACTTTTCAAAAGAAGGATATCAGATAATAATGAATAATATTGAATAAGCAGAATATTATATATTATATAAAATAATAATTATTAACATATATGTATAAAGTGTATATATATACTTTTAAATAACGCACAATCATGTTAAACAGTCGATATTAATTATTTATGTATTAAAATTATACATATATATTAGAAATATTAAAAAATAGATAAGCAATAATTGCTATTTCAAGTATTAAATGTTCTAACATTTGATACGAATACATAAAAGTGTCGAAATATTATTCTGAGTTTAACATCGAACCTTTACAATAGTTTGCCATAAAACACTATGATGTTGCGTAGACACGCGTTAGTGTCGTGTCAGGTCTCATATGTAAGTATATCAGGGATTAATCAATTTTCATATTATAATATTTGTATATAATATTTGTATAATATTTGCATCAGCATTGTATACAATGCTGATGCAAACTTGACACAGTCTTTTCCTGAGATTAGATTTGATTTAAAATTACTTAAAAATATTAAAAAAAACTTTTATCCTATAATAAAACTAAAAAAAATATTATTAATCTATTATGACATATAATTATGTGTAATAATGTACGAAGTACACTTGTTATGTAAAACACATTATTTGCTTTAAATCAATATAAAAAACATAATATATAGTTTCCTTATTAAGAATATTAAGTAATTGAAAATGTTTAAAAAAATTAAATAATTTCGATTTGTTATTACTTTTTCAAACTAATCATGTAAATATTATAATTCTTAACGAATATCAATAAATATGAATTTTTTATTTTATATACAAAAACGATTATAGTAATTAACTAATCTTATAAAATAATAAATCAAAAACCGTAAGAATCTATTAACTTGAAAAATAAATTATCGTAAAATAAAAATAATTTACTAACATCGTTCTTATATAATTAGCACATTCTAGTTTGATCGTTGTAAACTATTTCATTAAAAATAAATAATTAAGCTTAAAACCACTAAATTATCAACATTTCTATTGCCTCTGAATAATAAATAATGTTACTGTACCAATTTTCTTTACATTTTGTTTCATGAAGTTAATCGATCTAGCGAATGAAATTGGTCTGTACCTAAATCAAATAACTCGACAAAATTCGTCCACTCATTTCAATTAAATTTATCACTTAAGCTTTATTTACCTCTCATTATCCATTTCACTATTGTTCTTCTGTAAATTATTTATCGAAATGCCTGAATGTTCACTTAAGTCAATTTGAAATTTACTGAAGCAGATTATTATTTTCATAATCTCGTGCCACTTAATCATATTGAACAAAAGTAAATCAAGAAGAATAGGAAGGATTATAAATTCTAAAAAAAAAAATAATTAATACATCACGGCCGAGTCATTTGCTGTACGTGTGAATTATAATTCATATTTTATGCTCGTAAAAATCTCAACGTTGAAAGCTAAGTGATTTCTTATTTGAATAATATTCCCATCACTTCACTTTAGAGTCCGTCGACAATAAAAAATAATCATTTCGATGGAAACATTTACATTCCTATACCTGTACCTATTCCTAGAGCTAAACATATATCCATATCTATCTCGTACAGACAATATATTGGCTTGTTTATTTACTTGCACGAAGTACAGCACCAACTACAGCTTGCAATAAATTAAATCTACATATGTACAAGTTGCTAATGAATATTTATGTTTTTCAAAATCAACGTCAAAGGAGACAAAAAAAGCAAAACTATCCGGAATAGCGAATATTATATAATTCAGAAGAAATATTCGATATTCCATCACAGATGAGAATTTATCCAATTTAACAAGCTCTTCTGCGATACTATTCTTTTAAATTAGTCTTTTTTTTTAAATTAATCCTATTAAATTAATTTTGGAGGCAGTGAGAAATAAAAATATGAAGTATTTTTAGAATTAAAAAAAAAGAAATATTAAAAATTAATAATGTAGTTTAAATATAGTATAAAATATATAAAATTATTTGTAATAATTAATTATATATAATGTAATTATTTTATTGTAAGATATATTATTTATTAATTCATTATAATTATTTATTTATATTAAAACATTTTATAATTATCTTTTAAATTAATAGTAGGTTAAATTAATAATTTTAATCCAGTTGCGTCTACAAGAAGAAAAAGTTGAATCTTTTTTTTTCAACAGCATTATCTACGTTCTTGCCAGAGATAATTATGCTCTAATCCAGATTTGTTTATAAATAATCATCATTTATACTTTTCTACTAGAGATTTTTATGCTAAACGTCGACAAATAAAAAAACAAAATGCATGTTAAGTTATCATCATGCATTACATAACGAGTCAAATTTAATTACTATTGTATTTTAATCGTTATGTGCATAAGTGTATTTAAATAAATCAAATTACTACATATCCATTTTGTTTGCTTATAAATAAATATAAAATAAAATATATCCATAGTAAGTTCTGCAATGTGTTTCTTTTCTACTATAAAAATCAGTAGTGATTCTTCCATCGTTTGAACATAAAAGTAAAACAATACGATAACGACGAATTGGAAAATGCTTGAAAAATAACAAAACGTTCAATTTTAATCTCTTTGAAAGACGATTCCGCTTCGTCGCGTAACCTAACGTTGGGTTATACAATTGTTAATTTCATCTCATTTTCAGGAATGAATGAAAAAAACAGTTTACAGTTACGCTTATGTTTACAAATCGATTTGGAAAAGTAGAATTGATAGAAGCTCTTAGGAGGACGTAGACTAAAAGTAGTTGTTGGGAAAAGTACTTTGACTGGTGGCATGACAAGGAAATATACGCCTGTAAAAATGCAATTATCCAAGGCAACTGTCTTTAAGCTTACCCCACATTCAAAAGTTCTACGACGGTCAAAGTATATTTTTAACCAGTAGAACAGGAATATTATAAATTGTTTTCCACGCACAAGTCTTGGAATTTGTGGGTATCATTACTTAATAAATAATTTAAATATTGTATTAACCCTTAATGGACCAATGCCGCCATATGAACGGCATTGTACTTTACTTACTGGATCCAAAGTTGTTATATGTACTAGTAAAGCGTTAAATATTGTGCCATGTCATTTTTGTGAATTATCTATGTTCCGTTATCTTTTATCTTTTCTTGAAATACTTCCAGACCGTTAAAGATTAAACTATAAAACAAAGAATGAGCAGGAAGTTTTTTTTTATAGAATTTAATCTCTATATTGCAAACAAAGCACCTAATTTCTTAATTGAAAGCAAATAAATAGTATTGTTCATGAGTCTTGTTAAAAATTATCATCCCTACTGCTAATGATATCAGAAATATGTTATATAAAATATAAAATAGTCGTCTCACCACCATATTATCTAGAGTTACTCTATAATTAAGTATTTAGTATTTTGTAGACATAAAAAAAAAAGAAATTGATAAATAATGTTTTGAACTAACATATAAAAGCTATATATTAATTTCTTGAATTAATATGTAATTATAATATATACGTCCATGGTATAAAAAAGGTTTAGAATATCTTTGAATAAATGCTTTCCAGTTATTTTCCAGGTTGAGAGAGATATCTATACTTGTACTTACATCTATGTCACACGGACGTTACCTAAGTGAAACATAGGTCAATCTCTCCTCGCACAATATTTTCCACAATTGCATAATGCGGATAATAAAAATCGAGCTAAAGAAAAGTGAAAGAACCTTTCACGTATGATGAAGAAGTAAAAAAGAGTTACAAGTTCATCTATACGAACACGTTTGCAGATTGATCTGGAACAGTAGAAATGATGGAATTACTCTTAGAAGAGGATGGACAAGAAGTAGCCGTTACAGAAAACGACTTCGAGAGATTTTAATCCCTTCAAAAGATAGTTCAACTTCATCTCGTTACTGTGACATCAACAGTTCGGTCTTGAATGGCTGTAGAGTAAACAAAGTATCTGCAGTCTCCCAATTACACCAACCTAATCACGCGCCTCTTTTTCGGTCAATCGTTTCGAAATCTTACACGAGAGCGAGGCTCTTTTTTCTTCACAATAGGGCAGTCAAACTGCGCCAGGAAAGATTTACTTTAACTTAATTATTCGATGAAACGATGAGAGATGCTCCGAATATTGTTCCTCGCGTCTATATTTCTTTCGTGGGTTCCTGACTCTGCTACTGACCCTTGAATTGGTTTCCTCTTGCTGACGAAAGCTGAGGAATAATAGGGCGAAGCGATGCTCGGTATTCGGCACCCTTTTCTTCTCTTTTACGAATTGATTTATTTAGTATAAAATCGGTGATGGAAATTTACAATGAATAACAATATAAGTCTTAATATAAAATAAGTCTTAAGTATCGAAGATACTAATTGTAAAGAACTGTGCTTAGCGACTGACTCCAACAAAATGATCTTAACGGCTAACTGCGATGAATTTATCTAGACGACTGCGGATGATGAAGTCCTGACGGCGAAGTGTTGACGATGAAGTTTTTTCTGCTGTGGCCTCGCCTGCACGTGCATTTTTGCAAGAATCGCATCATTTCTTGCGTATTTCTCTATGGTCAATTTCCAAGCGATAAGCCATTGAGTTACACTGTTCCTGCATATATTAGGGTGTCCCATAAGTTTCTTTCGTTTTCTAATATGAAATGAATATACAATGTTTAATGTTTAAGATATTATTTATTTTGTTATATAAGAACCCTTTTTGCTCTATTACCTTCTTTCATCTCTCAGAAAGCCTCATTATGCATTCTTTTCAAAATTGTGTTTTGGACAAGAAATAATACTGGTGATACGCTTTTTCGCTGATGGATTTAAAGCGCTTATCGCAAAGAGAAATTTTTAAGGACAAAAAGAAGTAATAATCAGATGAAGCGAGATCTGGAGAGTATGCAGAATGCGGTAAAACATCCCAATCAAATTGTAAGAGCTTTTCTCTTACCGCTAATGCAATATGTGGTATCGCATTGTCATAATGAAAAACAATGCCTCGTCGGTTCATTAATTCTGGTCGTTTTTCTGCTATAGCAGCTTTCAATTGATTCAGTTGATCGTAGAATTTATTATTTCATATTGAGGAAGAACCTCGTAGAAAATTACACCCTTCCAATCCCGCCGAATGAATAAAAGAACTTTTTTGTGGTATAGTCCTGGCTTTGCGACAGTTGAACGTCTATTGTCCTTACACCAAGTGCGTTTTCTATACACATTTTCATATAAAATCCATATTTTGTCTCCAGCGACAAGCCTCTTTAGATCCTTTTCATGTCGCTGAAGAAGCAAATCTCATGTAGAGATGCGATTTATAAGACTAGTTTCCGTCAGTATCATCAAATTTTTGGTCTTTGCTGGCAAAAAACTGATCGTGGTGATTTTTGACCTCCTCATTTGAAGTGAAGGTTTTACCGTCTAAAAAATTTTCCAATGACCAGAACAAATAATAATCCGAAGGTGCCAGATCTGGAGAATATGGTGGGTGTGGCATTGTAATCCATTCAAGCTGTAAAAGCTTTTGGCGAGTGACCAAATTTGTAAGAGGTCTTGCATTATTTTGGAGGAATACTACACATTTTTTGTTGATTAATTCTGGCCTTTTCTGTTGAATTGCATTATTCAGTTTGTCTAGCTGATGACAGTAGACTTCCGAATTAATTGTTGTGTAATCCGGTAAAATTTCAAAAAAAAAAAAAAAACGATTCCTTTAAAATCCCACCAAACAGACAGCATCACCTTTTTTTGATGGATATTGGCTTTGGAAATACTTTGACCCGATTCATCTTTTTTCCTCTATGATCTCTTGTGTTTGACATTATTATATATAACCCAGTTTTCGTCCCCAGTAATGATGCGCATCAAAAATGGATCATTTTCATGACGTTTGAGGAGCGAATCACAGACGTCAATGCGACGACACAAATTTCTCTCCGTGAGAACATGGGGAACCCGTATATCGAGCTTCGAGATTAAACTCAGGCCTTTCAAGTGGTCATAAACAGTAGAATTTGATAAATTTAATCTCTCACCAATCTCGCATGTTGTTATTCGCCGGTTTGCATCAACTAATGCTTTTATTGTGTCTTTATCAGCTTTAACTGGCCTTCCAGAACGTGGTCCATCTTCGACATCAAAATTACCGAATCGAAATTTTGCAAACCAGCTGTGGCACTGTTGTACTGTCAACACATCTTCTCCATACACATTGGATAATTTCTTTCTGGCTTAAACAGCATTTTTACCATTTCTATAGTAAAAAAAGTAAAATATGATGAAAATGCTGCTTATAGCTCTCCACATTTAAAAGGGCACCAACCAAAAACTATTTTGTAGAATCAATTGGACTTTTTCACACACAAGCCTTGCTATATCAATTCTCAAAACATATAATGATTATGCGGCTGAAGTGTGAAGTTGGGTGCAAAAAAAATACAATTAAATCTTCTGTCGGGAAAAAACGAAATTACTTTGCGAACAACCCAATATATTTAGGAAATTCGTCACATGTTGTTACAGTTGACACACAATGCGTCGACTATTGTAACTATTAAAATAATCAATTTTGCTTTAAAATATCATTCTTATAATTAAAAGGTTAATTAATTTTTTTTATTAAAAATTTATAACATTCCATTGGCAGTATGCAACTCAAAAAATTTATTTCACCACAATAAAATTTACTTGGCTTTCACTGATTTTATCAATGATTAAACACTTGTTTCAAACTTCGATTCTATTATTTATTCAAAATATTCGTTTTAAATTGATAAATAAATTATTTGGAATTGATAAATGTTAACTCAGTCATTTTGTATACTCCTCAAAGTTCCAGCTTCCCTCCAGCAAAATATAACTAAATTTAGTTATATTTGTATAATTATACAGGTTTATCAAAGAAAAAAAATGTAGCAAAAACATATTGCTTTTTAATCCTTAAAAGTCATATATGATCTTAAAATGTGAAAGAAAAATTATTCGTTTGTATGTACACCGTAAGTTAATATCCAAAGATGAATAATGATACCTACAGTTTGTTATTTGTTATAATTATCTTTTATATTCCGTCAATTTGAAATATTTTCATATAAAATTTAGAAATGAAATGTTACGATAGAGCTCACTATATTTGTTTATTTTTCTACTATTTAAAAAATTCGATAGGGTCAGTACGTGCAGAATTGGAAAGTACTTTCGAGGAAGGAAATCGAGTTCAATTGAATAAAGTAGAAGAAAACGCTGCCTCTCAATTCTATTTTGCAAAGCACTCACACGTACTTTATCGACTGTTAGCGCTTGAATATCCTACATACTTTCATTTCGATCGTAAATACTTCTCTATCAAAATCATAACAGACTTCGGTTTAGACTGTGGCGCGCGAATACTTAATTATGCTATTTCTTATTCATGGAATGTTAAACCAAACTTTTTCTTACTATATTATTCACTTTGGTAAGCGTTGGGGACAAAAACCTGATTAATAAGCTGCCGTTATATAAAATGCTAATTAGATCGCGTAAGGATTGTGACGTAAATCATAAATACTGCAGATCGAAAAAAAATGAGACGGCGAGCGATAAATTAAACATGAAATCGTTGTAATCTCGGATCCAAAAAAATTTATTTTTCATCTTTTCCTCTTAAACTTGTGTTGGTTATATCTCTCTCACTCGTACATAATAATCGCTTTCTCGTTGCAGATTGTTATGATTTTGAAAATCATAACTGAAATTACCTATAGTAAATATTATCTATAGTTTTTTTTTTCTTTTAAATGTGTGGAAGAAGAAATTAAATCCTATTAAATTTGATAAATTTTCAGTTTTGATCTCTATCGAATATTGCTCCCCAATTTTGTATGTAACATTTGCTCTTCCACATCTCTTTGTTTTTATTTTTCTTTTTACTCTTGAAATTGCAAAATATTCATGTTCATTCGTAAGCTGTGCATATGTAGACTTCACATTTTCAAGTTGCAGTTGTTGATAAAATTCGTACGAGTAGAAAAACAAGCTTATGTAACTTTGTGCGATATAGACGTATACAATAGATATAGTTGTAGGTATTGTAGAATTAGGCAAATATTCGTGTATATATGTATGAGTGTCGAAAAAGTGCTGGGAATGATGTTAGTAAGATAGAGATGTAGACCTGATATAGATATGATATGAGATAGACATGTAGATATGAGTGATACGAACGATATATAAGCGAGAGTATATGAGTGATGGAGTTAAGTGACGTTTAGGACTTTGTCTAAACACATAGTTCGTAGGTCCGTATCCTAAAAGATGTACATAGATGGAAGAAAGCAATGATGAGTGAGCGAAAGAAAGAAACGATAATTAGTATAAAGAATTAGGTATTAGTGCGGAGAGATTAGAATAGTACAGAGTAGATCAAAGTAGAGAAAAGAGTAGAGTAATATACAATAGAAAGTATAAAAGAACAGAGCAAATCAGAACAAAATAGTTAGGTTTTATCGAGTATCGAAAAGAATAGAGGATCTATTTATATTTTTTTTTTAAATAAAAGCATTATTTTTTTTGGCTGAAGCTCATTATCCTACGGTATGTAAATATCGGTTTTAGAATGAATATTTATCGTTGACAAACTATCGCAAGACATAGAAATATCATTTAGATAAGAACCCATTTATCTTGCAACGCAGAGCCGATTTTTACATTTCAAATTAGAGGACTCGAACAAAACAGAGGCACTATAAATACTTATTTCGCCTTTACTATCTTACTTCTCCCAACATCCAATTAAATAAATATGTTTCATTAAGAAAATGATATTCTACAAGTTCTTGCCAATATATCATATAACATGATTTATTGTAATCTTATGTATATCATAATAAATTAGTCTTTGAGAATTGATGATTATCCCAAAAAAAAAATAACGCATACATTACTAAGGTTATTTAATTCAATCACGAAATATGCGATAACGTGAATTACATATAATCAGATACGATAAATTTCATTTCGATATAAATAAACAGTCGGATATATTCAATGGTTATTCAGAAAAGAACAACGAAGGAAGGAAAGCTTATGTAATATAACTAGTTCAGCATAAGTGGACGAATTTAGTCTAGTTAGGTCGTTTAGATAACAGTCATTCATTTACCTAAACATTTACTCTTCCACATTTCCGTTGCTTTTATTTTTCCCTTTGTTTTTCATATTGTAAAAATATAATTATTCATTCGAAAGCTGTACGTATATGCATAAAAGTATATTTCAAATTACATTTGTCGATCAGTTTCGTGCGAGTGTAAAAATGAATGTAACTTTTTAGCTTCTAGTTCAGGCCCTTTCCTTTACTTTAAAGCCATATCCATTCTAGAATACGTAATTATGTTTTGTTAAGAAAATCACAGTTTATAACTTCTTGTTAATAAACCATATAGTCTGACGCATATATAATAATAAGTCGACATTAACATTATGTATTAATCTCATAATCAAGCCGCCTTCCGGAATGAATGATTATGAAAAAAAAGCAATAAAAAATATCATGTGCACTTGTTATTTTTTTAATATTATTTTTTGCCATATCTTATAATTTCTTTTTATATTATCTTTTATCTTATCTTCGTGTAAGAATATCACGAACTGTGGGATTATTCGAATAATAATTAGAATCGGTAAATATCAAATCGACTTAATTAAACAGTCAGATATTTTTAGTTATAAAGAATAGTGATGGATGAGGAGTACAAAGAGAAGTTTAGATTATTTAAAAGATTAATGAAAAAATTTGCATTGAATAATTATATTTTTTTTTATCTGTTACAGGATAAGAACTATGATTTTCAATGGCAAGCGTTCACCGTTTAATTAATCGTAAAATTAATTGTCATGATTTGTCTTAATGAGGCGAGTGGAAATCGATGGTGTACTTGATTAGTTTCGTTCGTTTAAATCTATTTATAATAGATATAGATATACCTTATTTTACACTCATTTGTAAAGGAACAGTATGAATATGAAATAATTTATTGTATTTAAATAGATTTATACACAAAACGATTAAAAGAAAATAAGTACATTCAACTCGCTATGTAGTGCACGGTGATAGCCTAACCTATCATTTGTTTTTTATTACTTTGTTTGTTTTTCGACGTTTAGAATAAAAATTTCTAATGACAATAGAAATTAAAATGGTTATTTATAATCGAAACTGTATTAGAGAATAATTGTCTTTGTCAAGAACGTGGAAAGTGGAATTGAGAAGAAAAAATCCGCGAATTTTTCTTTTTGTAGCCTGGAAATATATATAGTAAATTTATTTTGAATTTTAAATATCATGCACGTGTCGTAGAAAAATTAAAATCATATTAAATTCGATAAGTTTTTTCATAATATTGCTTCTAAATTTAATAATCTTCGCTCTTTCGCATTGCTTTGCTTTTATTTCCTCTTTTGACATTTATATTGGAGAATATAAATATTTATTGGAAAACTATACATACGTAGATTTAACATATTTCAGGCTGTATTTATTGACGAGTTTCGTGCAAGTAGAGAAACGAACCAATCTAATGTCTGTGCGATATAGATATAGATATAGATGTAAAGAAAGTATGTTTTCTTCAGATAGATTTGCCACGTGTCTCATAGCCTGCTTTTCCATTGTCCTTTATTATTTACAATTTCTTTTGTGACCTACAAACCGGGCCGTTAAGATTTGGAAGAGAAACGGACAGTGTGAAATATAACGTAGAAGAGAAAAGTAACACGAGAGCTATAAGAAAATTTATAATATATATTAAATAAAATTTAACATTGTGAATAATAAACGTAAATTGTCGTTTCTTTGTTCACAGGTAAAATTAATTAGAAACTAATCATTAACTAACAAATAAAGATTTATCACTTTGTTCACAGAGAAACATATTTTCGTTTATCACCTCCCATAAGCAATCCGAGATATTATATAGATATAATTATAAGAATTTAAATATTTGCTTCGAAATGAATATTTTCCACTGTCAAACGACTATGAAAATGGGCATATGGGAATTTTACGCAAGAAAGAGGTCAGTTAGTTAACAATGCAGAATACGTTTTCGGGCAAAAGATATGAATTATAATTCGAAAGGGACATAAATGATTTACAATCTTTCCTCTTCATCTTGATTTATCGATATTTAATAATATTACGAAACATGAGAGTAGGCAAATTATAATCATGATCGATAAATTACAAATCGACTTAAGTGAGCAATCGGACACCTCGAATTGTCATTTTCAAAAATACTATGATAGATCATAAAATAAAAGAAAGCTCATGTAATATAAGCGTTGAAGAAAAGCTTATGTAAAAATTCTGAAGAGAAGTTAATCGCATTTTTTTTATACTTTCTACAATGTATACACAATTCGTAACTTATATTATCATAGAGGAATATGATTAAATTTGTATAACATATTTATTATACAATTATGATATTATTGCATGTAAATCTATATATATTTTACTTATTTGCAGAAGTATTTCCCATTTTGCATAATTAAAACTGACGCACTTTCAGCGCAATTATAAACGTTTGAAGCAAGCATTCTTTCCTTATGCTCATGTCACATATAGATGTTCTTATCGAATGTACTCACTGTAGCAGTGAACTATAAAGTTTAGTAGTAGTAGGTAGCCTTTTCCCTTCAATCATTGAAGGCTTAAACTGTCAATATACACAACTCATAACGATCAAAAACTTTACATATAGAAATTAATTTTCAACGTTTTGGTTAAATTTTTGGGATTTGAGATCAGTATGGCGAATACATTTCACAAATAAGTCCAAGTAATGAATTTCCCAGTAAAAATGATACAGAATTAATAAGTATTTAGGCAATGAAACTTACCAGTTATGATTACTTAATACGTATTTGTCGATCGAACTTTGAATTATTGTCTTAATCGTTTTACCTTAATTTTCACGAAGAAAGAGAAAATCCAGTAAAAGAGATACATTGTTTCAAAGATGTTTAGAAATGAAACTCGTGGCTAAGGATTCGGTCACAATTTAACATTTAATAAAAATTAAATATAAAAAAATAAGTATATATTATCTGCAATAAACGCGTAGTATATAAGGAGAAAGGAAAAAACCACAACATCTGTCCGAGATTTCACGAATAAAAACCGTTTAATTTTGATATATTTTATTCAAGAAATCATTGATTCGCGATAATCTAAATTATGATTATTTTTATCCTTCATTCTTTTGCTTATCTTTGCTTCTTTTACGGAGATCCAAACGTTACAAGCAGTCTGGAAATCATAGCCCATGTGATGATAAATAGTACACAGGCGATAAGAAGTTTCCATGCTTGATGCATCAAATAAAATCTTGAAAATTTGAAAAATCAATATTATTTGAAAGTAATTGTCAATAACAGAGGGACAATTAAGTGAAAATGCAATAAAAAAGATACCTTCGCCATTTTATACGAGCTTGTGGAAGTGTTTCAATAGGATTCTTTAAGATATATTATCTTATACATGAGAAGTATGTTTCAAAATAAATATTCCAAACGAGATCCTTCATATCACAAAAGAATAATTCACGATCTTCGGGCGTCAACTTCTTCATCAATTCGTTCCATCTTTCATTCGTAAATTATTTTTCGTTTATAGAAAAATAACTAAGTAGATGTGACATTTCGTGAATTTTATTGTACATTCTGAGTAATCTTGAACGAAAAGGATTATCGCTAGATAAAAATTTTTAACTTCTTCATCGTTATAATATGCTCCCTTCAGAAAAAAAGATAAGAGAAATTTACCTTTGGTTTTTATCTCTGCACAAAGAGAGTGTATCGATTATAAGAGCTGGTAGTAAATGTAAAAAATATACGTAGAAAAGATAGATCGGCCGATATTTTGTTATTTCAAAGATAGGACACCAAATTGCCTTTTCAAACGGTACCAATTCTACATACGTAACTATCATTTCTATAAATCTGCCGTAAGTGTGTGGATTGTCCTTTGATACGTAATTGTAAATGGGAATATCTTCATTGGATCAAAAAGATTATGTATTTATACGGACGAATTAGAAATTATTAGAAATTATTATTAATAATTCATACGGACACTAGAAATTATTTCACAAGAAAATATTAATAATAAAAGTAATCATGGCATAGATACGATGCTTCTTTTTCAAACCAAAATATCCAATATTTTTCACAGATATAACAATTATTCTAAAGTTTTATTTTAAATGTAAAAATGTAAAAATTATTGCCGCGATTTAGCAAGTCCCGTTGATGCCAGATCCACGGAATGTTTTGTTCAATTCCATGTCATCCATATCTACTATAATACTATCATTGTAATTAATATCTTTATCATAATTGTTATTATTATTATGATATTATTATCATTATTATCATCATTATCATTATCATTAGTCATATTATTAGTTGTATTATTATCATTATTATCATTATTGTAATTAGTATATCTAATCATTGTAAGATTATTAAATATATACATTCTCACAAAACCATAACATCACAAGACCTCCTTATCCCCAGCCAATGTTTTCTCCTCTCTTACAGGACTTTTTCTAATTCTCACCAACTCTCTAAAACAAATCTCTTCTGCTTAGTTTTCCTTCTTTCGAAAATCTATCCTGTAAATCACTCATCACTCTATATCTACTCTCTACTCTTAAAAACTTTTTCTTCAGTTACCATCTAGTAATACAAACCATCTAGAGAATAAATTACACAACTCAACATTTTCATTCTAGCAAAAATATCTGTTATTCATCGCATTGCGGAGACGTATATTTCGTTTTGGCACGTAACAAACATAGACGCACATAAAGATGTGCGCCTACAGTTTTGCTATTTCCTTGGGCAAGTTATGTGAATGAAAACATAATCATCGCATTGAATTGTTGCAAGAAGAAGGGTGAACGTAAAATAAAAAGAAAAGTAATAAATGTTTTCATTTACGATGAACTTTAAGATCCCTTACATTCTCATACTCACTAACACATTAATGTTGAAATATTTATATACCATTTGCTATCTGCATTTTGTATAAGCAAATTCCTTCATCAAGTCAAAACCACTGGAGAAGATTTTTTCGTTAAACTTTATGATTACGGCGTAACATAAAAAACAATTGATGCTTCATGTATGCGTGTAATTCTATCGGTTATCGGAATAACAAAATTCTTCAAATTACAATTATCCTCGATCACGGGAAATAGTTTCGATTTCTTTTCGTTCGGAATTTCGATTGTTTCTCTCTCATCGTAGAAAATATCTAGCAAATAAACATTAAAGAGTCGTAAATCTTTTTTGCCTGGCATACATATGTAGACAATTTCAAGGAGAACCACTTTCCGCGTCTTCTTGCACGTTAAACATGCTCCAAATCAATAATTTATTTACCAATTTTCTTTTTTGTTAGATTTATAAAATATTAAATACTACTTTGTTTTTTTAACGGAATCAAGAAATCTATGATTTAAATCCAGATGAAATACAATATAGAAATAATAACATATTAACAAATCATTGAATTCTCAAATTATCTTTTTCTTGGACATATCGAAAGATAAACGTACTTGTCTCTGAAGAATTTCTCGATGAATAATTCCCCCATAAATATTATTCCACAGCTTATGAATATACTCTGATCATGGTGAAGCCCCTGAATGATGATGATTAGTTAACGATTGCATATCTATAGGCGTATATTACTCTCGAATTCAGGAATGGAATTAAGTATGTTACAAGTAGATTTGATTCTAATTGGATAATTTCGAATGTTTCATATCTATTTCAAAGAAGAGAGTCAGTAATTTCAAGTAAATTCAAACGAGAAATAGGTTCGAACTTTTTGTTAATATTTTGAGTAAGCGTAAGTATATTCCAAGTGTATTTGAACCTTTTATAAATACTTCGATCGAATAACCTCATAACAAATTATAATCTATGATATTCTTTTGTGTTTTTAACTAACATCTTGTGTTAATAAGAATTATCGTTTTAAGTTTAACTAACTTCTCGGTTCTTTAATAATTTTAAAAGTTAAAAGCTCGATACAATCCTCAATGTTGCGATTAATTATACATTCAACTATTATCAACACTTATACACTCCTTCTGAAAGATTCAAATTTTTCTAACTTCGAATTACTTGTAAGTACATTTTCGAATTTCTGGAATTAAAGATTCATAACGTCTAGTTCGACGTTAGCATGTTACGATATTGTGTCGAATCATTTTTTATTAGTGACATTATACATAATATATCTCGAATTTAACAGTTAATTTTAAGTAATCCGTCTTCTCAGGTCCTTCGTTCTTATAAAATACGGATTGTGAGAAGGGGAACTTTCGGCAGACTTCTTTTGTTTTTCGAGCTGTACAAAGTGTCAAATGCTACGCACCCATTTTATTTTTATTCAGAAAATATGATTTCTGGAATTTTTATTTTTCTAATTTGTCGACGATTGTATACAGCATGTGTTTTCTCTCAGAATCGATTTTGTCATACGAACGTGATAATTTTTTGATTCTTTCTCCTGTTGTTCTAGTGCATTAATCTTGTTTATTAATTATTACATTTAACCATGATACGAGCTAAAACATTGTTTAAAACAGTAAAAAATAATGGGAATCGATACTACAGAATTATATCGGAAGTTGCGAATGAAGTTAGGATTGTAACTTTATCAGTTTCACAGACTTGTACTCCTTCAAGTTACTTTAAAAATGAAGTGAAGTGTGATGACGTGTATTCAAGTAAGACAAATTTGAATGAAAGAGATATTAATATAACTGTAGATTTGGATATATTCAAATTCGATGTTCGATGAGTTTACAAGTTGCAGCAGGAAAGATAAACATCATGGAAAATGTTGAGAACAATTTTTTTACATAACACGGTAAGTGCAGGAATAGAGAGAAGTATTTATATGCGACTTTCATGAAGGAAGTATAAGTATTCTAAGATATCGCTTTCTAGCAGTGTAATTATACAGGATCGTCTGACAGATGTCGTCAATCAGCTATTAGAATATTATGACCAGGCCGTAAGAAGCAATGAACATAATCTAGATAATATATAGGACAACATTTTTCCATAAAATTTCAAGATGTTCACAACTTTTGTTCAAACGATTGATTTAAATGTAAAACTGCTGAAGCAGCTGAAACTCTATATTGGTTCACATGTAAGAATTCTGCGTTAATCTGTTATATCAGTTATGAAGATAATTACCATAAACCACCATCGAAGAATTAAATAGGAAACATTAAATGTAAATGAATCATTCTATTGCATTGTATTGATAAGAATATCAAGAAATGTGTTTGTCTGAATCTCATATATCAAAGCTTGGTATATATGATACTGTCATTACATTTAATGATGGTAATGCTAGCAAATTGAAAGTTGCTCACAATAGCTGGGAATGGAATACAACAGTCATAACTAAGATGTGAAGTTACTTTCAAGGCAATGTTACAAGCTTGAAAAATTTCTAAAAAGATGTGATCTTTGATATGCTTGGAAGGTTTAGAAGGAGATAAATTTTACAGTAGCAGGGGATTTGGTTGCTTTTTCTAATGAAAAGTAAATTTTTACTAGAATTATTTTTTTTATCCTAATTTCTGAAAAGTTTTCTTCTTTTTTAGACTAATGATCCGTTTTCTCACGAATTATTTAAGATTTGCTCTTGATTTTTCTACAGTTCATTTATAATATTCTTTTGATACCGAATATTTAAATTTATAATAATTTTCAAGGGTATAAGTAGAAGATAATTATAAGTTAGAATAATAAGATAGAACAAAAATTGCATTTTGACCTCTAACATATGTAATCCAGTGAAACTAGAGAAGTAAGTGAATATCGAAGAATATAAGTGACTTACTAAAGTTTCATTAGTTACTGAGAAGATGGATCATGATATTGGTAAAGTTAACATTAGTGGGATTGATCATTCATATTGTTCTTAACATTTGCTATTTCTTGTTATAGTTTTTTGCACGTTTGCATCTCGGTAAAATATATGCAGAATTTAATTATCGTAGGTTGTAATTGTCAAATTTTATTAGTATAATTTATTAGTTGAAATAGGAAAAAGAAAATGTTATATAAACATGGATTGTTTCTTTTTAAGCATTATTAAAATGTTATGACACGAATACAATATATGAAGAGAACAATATCGAATACTTGTAATTAATGCTATAAAATGTAGTAATAAATCAGCAATATTTACATTAATGACACATATGTTAATGGTCCCGTATTTTATATCAAATCGGTTGATAATAAATACACTTTTGTATTTTCCGAGGTATGAATTATCATATCTTTTAGTACGTCCTATTTTTTTCTATGAAACTTTGTGTAAAACATGTAAATGCAATTACAATGAGAAGAACAAAGTATTAAAAAAGAATAAATTTAAATTCGCTTAATGAAACATTAATACTACGTTGATTATGAAATGAAGTGAAACGAAAGTATAAATGAAATTCCTAGAGTAATCTTAAATTCGATTTTAGATCATTTTCGATCTTGTATCGTCGAGAACGATGGATATTTTGAAATAGAGTATTAATTAATTTTGGAAATGTTAAAATGCTACTTTCGACGATTTCATAGAATAAACACAACTCATATAAATAGACTAAATATAAATATTGCTGATTTAGTTTTACATTGTATCATAGTAATCGAAATTTCGATACTCATGCCTTTCGTATTTCGTATTTTTGTAATAATTTTTTAATAAGGATTTAGAGTGAGTCAAAAAAGTATTTGTACATTTTCCTGCAACAATTTAATACAAACGAGTAATACACCAATAGAAATTGTTTTCTTTGATAGTATATTATATATAGAGATAATGCAAGAATTGAAAATTTGTCATAATCTGTTTTCATAAAAAAAAAAAAATAATATAATAAATATAATAATTTGAAAATCGAGAAAGTGTTTGTAGATTTATATGATTCTACTGCTTGATTTTGAAAATATTTACGTACGTATGTCGCATTACCTATTAAAATATATAGGAATGACTTATAAGCTTATGTGATGATCTTAGTCTCCTCACAATAGTAGTGTATCTTCGAATTGCGTACAAAAGTCATGAATGTAAAGAAAAATGAAATATTATCTTTGTTCGTGTTGGATCACGTTATTTCACTTCTCTTTTTTTTTTTTAAATCTTTTTTGCCAGAAAAATTTGGCAAAACTTAAAATTTTAATATAATTTTTTACTGACGTACACAATAATGTGATATATCATTAAGAAATATGAGAGAACGCAAATTACAGATAATAAATCACGGCTGAAGATATTAACAATTAAAGAACGTCAGATAATTATTAAAGAAGTTACAAAAAAATCATTTATATATATTCGAATATTATGTAGTGATATCGGTGTCAATATCAGGGAAAAATATGTACCCTCAAATTATGAGGAATATTTTGCATCTTGGTGAAATATAACTCGGCAGAGTTGTAAGATAGAAACCAACTGTAAGTGATGAGCAAATAAAAACAGTCGATTAAAACTTATGTATATTAGTTTGATTGAACTTTGGAAACTCGTTGCTTGCTCAGATGAAAATAAATTCAATATTGATTTATTTTACTGCAAATTTCTTTTAACAATGTTCAACAAGTGATGGTTTCGGAGCATGAGCAGGTGTCTCGTCTCTCTCAAGTTATCGAGCAGATCTCTTTTTTTTAACATGCAAAATCTATTTCTCGTCAAAAGTGACTATTCGGTCAAAGGCTCTCGAAGAGG